>NW_011369947.1:27993575-28002695 GCF_000735185.1 Notothenia coriiceps | reverse complement strand
CCCCCCCTCACTCACTTGTGGTCCGGCAGCTCCCCGCTCCGTAGAGTCTGCTCTGCAGGAAGTCCTCAGCTTGCTGACGCTGAGAGGCCTCGGACGCTCCGTGCTTCACCGTCTGCACCGTGTACTTCCCCTTCAGACTGAAACCGTTTCAATAAACAGTCATTAGACAAAGCTTCCTCTTATACCTAACATTTAGAGAGGTTTCTTATTCCTTTTAATGCAACATAAGTAGGGTTGCCCCCTCATAGTCCACTTATCGCTAGTCAAATAATAAAGTAGAGCAATTCTTAATTAGTCGTTTAGTTGGAGAAAAAAAAAAGTATATATTACATTTACATTTCTGTGTGTAAAATTAAATGTATTTTTCAAAGACTCATTATTACAGTTTTATATGTATCAACGTAGCGTGCTGTTTCTAATAACGTTCTATCTCAGCCCTGGAACTGAAACCATTTAAATAATATTTATCATAATTAATATATCATAAATATTACATGTCACTTGTTAGACACTTTGATCCAAAGCGACTTACAGTACTGTGGACAATCCCCACAGGAGCACTTTGGGTTGAAGTGTCTCAGGGACACAACGACATGCTGACTGCAGTGGGGTTTGAACCTGTGACCCCCTGATCCGAAGTCCAGTACACTACCCACTTAGCCACAGCCTCCCACATGCAACGACCAGTCGACTAATCGCCTAAATTGACAAATATTGGTCGACTAGAAAAATCTGTAGTCGAGGGCAGCCCTAAACATTAGGAGTAACAACTAATTAAGTGTATATATTTTCCAACAGCAGAGGAAATGTTTTAACTTGTTCTGTAACTAACATAGTTTTCTTGATTAACTAAAAGGGCCCTTCAATGTAGTGCAGCAGAAACACGTTATAAAATGAACCTCATCCCAGAGTCATGTCTTCAAAAATTATAATTTTGATCAACCGCAAAACTCCAACAGTTCCTAACCCCAAATATATTCAATTACCAGCTTCTAGGACAAAAAAGGGAAGCTAAAACTCAAATTGGAGAATCTTGAACTAGCAAAGTTACGGCCGGATTGCTCCCCTTCAGACGGACACACAGGAAACAGTTTGATCAGAGCAATCAGAAACCTTTTCCCTAAAAACATCTGGAGAGTTAACCCTTCGTTTAAGCTACTTTGATGATCAGCTAAGAGTTCAAGTCATCCAGCAAGTCCATGAAAACAGATTTACGTACTTTCTGGCATTATCAAGTTTCCCACTCTTCTTCCTCCTCTTCTTCGTCTCCTTCTCCTCTCCTCCTTCTTCCTGCTGCTCGTCTTCAGCTGGAGGAACAAAGAGTCACACAGATCAGAAGTTTCTTTCACAAACAGTCAGAAAACACTCAGAAAGATCCTAACTCAGCACTAATGTGTGTAGTAAAGAGTCCTGGATCAGGAGTAAAGAGCGGTGCAGTGACGAGTCCTAAACCAGGAAGTGAGTTAGCATTTCTCCACTTCCTGTTCCCTCGTCTCAGAGCCAATGGGATCTCTCCATAGGATTTTGGAAAACATCTGGAAATAAGGTCTGTGGTTGAGACACATTGAAGAGGCATATCACGTTTTGTTTTACGACATCAAATCCATCAGCAGTGACCCCACTGGTGATTTCTGAAGAGTTGACGTGTCTGAAAAACGATGGTTGTTACCAAGTGGACTAGGACTACAGAAGTCGTGGAGGCCGTTGTACGTCATTACGCCGAACACGTAAACACTCCTCTAAGTTAGTTTCTGTTCTGCTTAAAAGCAAGTCCCTGCCTCCTGCAGACTGTTCAAACAAACGCTTCAACTCGTTCCATCTAGAATCTGTGTGTTTGAATATGGATCTGAAGTTGGCGTGACGTTGAAGTCGTGCTGCTGGACTCGGCTGTAGTTCCTTTATAGCATAACGTTAGCATTTAGCTTCTGGACATTAGATTTATGATTCGAACATTATGAAAGTAGGGTAGACATGTGGAGATTATCCGGCTGAACAAAACATGCATTTATCAAACAGGTTTCCACAGACCTTATTTCCAGCTCTTTTCTAAAATCCTATGGAGAAATCCCGTTGCTTTTTTGTCGAGGGAACCAGCAGCTTCCTTCCGGGTTTTAGGACGCGTCACTGCACCGCTCTATAGGAGCCACATTTAAGCTGATTTTGTTTTGATCTACTTCACTTTTATTAATGCATTTGAACCTCGGTCAACAGATTAAAGTTTAAGCTCCATTTTGATGTTGTTTTCGTATTTTGATTACGGTTTTTGGCAATAAATGTTCAAGATCAATAAATCAAAACGACCAATGGATGTTTTACCCACTGATACACTCTCCCAAGCTCTCCACGTGGCCAACAAAGGAACATTCAGGAATAAGGAGTTACAAAATAATCTCATGGGATTTTAGCCACTGCAAAGAGTGATTTGGGGAAACTCAGGAAGGGGTGAAACGTTGGCCTTAGTGAGGAGGCGGAGAGGTGTGATTAGAACCCCCCCACATTTAAAGCAGTCCATCGTTGAGTCTAATTGGACATTTCTGACAGATTTAAGGAAATTCCCTCAAGACGTTCCTGAGAAAGTCTAAGCTGTGTCAGAGTCAATCCTGAATCCTGAAAATCTTCCTCACCTTCGCCTTCAGACGGTTTCTGCTTCCTGTGAAGTAGAGCAGATGTTAGCGACGGAGGAGAAACGGGTTGAAATGAAGAAGCTGCAGAATTCAATCAGACCGGTAAACTCACTTTGAGTCGATCTCCTCCAACACGGCGGCCGGTAAGAGCTTCCTTTTCTGGGGGAAACAGCAGAATGATTATTTCATTGCACATTACAACCACATGGGTAATGTTATTTTCTGTTGCTGTACATATGACAATTTGAAAAACAGGGATTTATTAATAACTGCCATGGTATATTAATTATTTCCCAAAATAAGTTTCCTAGTGCCTGAAATCTGAATGCTGTTAATGTAAAGGCCAAGGCTATTCTAATGTCTACTAAAAAACACATTTAGACAAGAACTGTCTTTATAAAATCAATAACAGTAACCATCGAGTCTGTGAAAGGGTTTTAACGGACATTTTAAAACACACGTACCTTCTGTTCCTGGAATAATTCCTGTCTCTTCTTCCTCTTCTCTTTCAGCAGCTCTTTGTCCCTGCAAACAGAGAAATGCAACCACATTATGTTATCTAATATGTTCTGTTATCCTGGTTTAATATTGGTCTGTTCTCTCTGGACGAATTGTCAAACCAAACTCCATTCAACAAACTGTCAAATATGGTGAATCTTGCTCCAACACACACATGTAAATGTCTCAACTCGACTTTTGAGTGGGTTCTGTTCATATCTGCATTCAAATTATCCCAAAATAGAGCTTCACTAAAAAAAAACTAAATAGTATTTTCTGTCTTCCTAAAACCTACACATTATGGTAGCGGTGTGCATTTGTGAAACAAACACACACATAAAGGGCTGATCAAAGTGTCAAATGTGTCCAAATAAATTAGAATATGTGATGATTTGTTTTGGAGATTTTTTTCTGACTACTATTACGAAAAAAACCTTAAAAGTGAGATTATTTTGGATGCAGTTTGGCTGGTTCTTTACCTTCCGGAGTTATTAATGTACCTAGTTACTTCCCAACTCTGTCAAATACACATATATAAAGAGTTGATCAGTGCTAAATATGAAAGCCGAATTATAGTGTGTGTCCAAATAAACCAGAATATGTAATAAATGATTTGATTTGGTTCATTTTTCCTGACTTTTATCACGAAAAACCTTAAAAATCTGGGATATTTTAATGGAGTTTGGCTGGTTCTTAACCTTCTGGTTCACACATGTATTTATAAAGAGCTAAATATGACCGCAGACCTGTAAAATGTGTCCTAATAAATCAGAATAGGTGATAATATATTTGTTTTGGAGACTTTTCCGGACTATTATGAATAAAAAACATGAAAAGTCTGTTTTTCAGATGGAGTTTGGTTACCTCCTCGCGGACTCCAGCGCGAGCTTCATGCTCTTCAGAGCCTGAGCCTTTGAGTCTTCAAACGTCACTTCTTCTGGAGCCTCATCGTCGCTGGACTCAAGTATCAAATTTAAGTTATCCGAGTGTTTCTCCATCTTTAGAGACGAAGATGTTTCCCCACGTTGTTTCTTCACCATGTTGGCTGGAGAAGAGACGTCATCAAGCCGCGTGGTGACGGAGATATAATGGGACACATGGGAGCGACTGCCCCCTAGCGGTCGAGAAGGGAATTACCACTGAAAAACATAAACAATGCAAAATAAAAAAATCTACTTTAATTGGAAAGTCTTTAGCGCTGTTTTTATTAAATATATTGTTTTCAAATATTATAATTATTCTATTATTATTATTATTATTATTTGTTTTAATACAACTGTTTTTTTTTGTATATAATTGTTAGTATCTATTTCATTTATTTTATTTTATATATTTAATTTATTTAATTTATTTAATTTATTTAATTTATTTAATTTATTTTTCATTTATTGTACGTTTTATTGTACGTTTTATTATAATTTGTTGTAGTTTTTTGTTATTATGAGTTTATCCATGTCATTTTGATTTATTTCTTTATTTGATTTGTATTATACATTTTTGTATTTATTATTATTATTTGTTTATTTATGTATTTTTTATTTCTCTCTTTATTGTATTTTTTATTATAATGCCTTGTATTATTTATTATTACCTCTCATATTAGTTTTTTCCACAGGCTTTGGGAATAAATATCATAATAAAAACACGTTATTGATGTCAGTTTATTCATCAGTTTTTTCACACATCAGGAAAGTCTCTTCATTGATTTCATCCACACTGAGATCATCAATCCTCTCCTTATTGATTATGATCAGGATAAGTACACCTCTAAAATACATACAATAACAAACACATGTGGTTATTACATATTATTATTATTAGCCTAAATATCATTTAGCTGACACTTTTATCCAAAGCGACTTACAATAAGGGCAAAAACCATAAAGAATCGACTCCGAACAAAAAGGAAAGTGCAGATATATTCACTTCAATCAAGATCATACCTTAATAAGTGCTGGTGAATCAGTTACAAGGCCTAAATTAACTCAACAAGTGCTTCGTTTTTTTTTTCAGCAATAACTTAATTGCCAAGGTACAGTTGAAATTTATGTGTTTTCAGTTTGCGACGTTATAGACGTCTTTACAAATGATCAGAGAACAAGGTGTGCAGGATAAAGGAGGTCTGCTTCCTCTCTGCAGAGCCCTGCAGTGGAAGAGAAACAGCAGCAAAGAAACACATGAATACAAATCTTCCTCCGACATGTGGACGCAGAGAAGAGTTCCTGCAGAGAAACACACACACACAGCTAAAGAAAGTCAAACACTTACTCAACAACTATAGAGGTACCGCCCCTAGCGTTTGATTGACAGCTGAGAAACACCACAACAATCAGCCAGCAGTGTTAGTTCACTTGATGATAAAAAAGGTCCTTATTATTATTATCTTTTTCAACAATATATCACAGGTCTCAGATATAAGTCTCCTAAGTGTTTGGCAAAAGTCATTGTAGCATCCCATAATCCCCTCTGTTTCAGCCCTGTTTCAAAAGTGCTGATTCTGTGTTTAGCTTTAAATGCTAATGAGCTGCTGCTGACCACGCCCCTCTGAGAGAGATTTGGTTAAAAAGAACACAATCTTTAAGGAAAAAGTCTGAGAACCCAGTGATTCACTTCTGTCTAGATGAGTTTACAGAACTCAGCATTTTTATCCAGAAAATAAATAAATCCAAAGTCTAGCATGCAGCGGCTCAGTGAAGATGGTCTGAACTCTGTAGAGGAGGGTCATGGTGTCAGTGATGCTGTAGAAAGACAGAACACCTGCATTGTGATCCAGGTAAACTCCGGTTTCACGTGAATATTTTAAGAATCCAGCTCTGGTCCTGGGCTCTGGTTCTGGCAGTAAAATACCCACTTCAGTCCCTTTCAGTGAGATAATGGTCCACTTCTCTCTCATCACGTCCTCAAAGCATCTCAGAGGACGGACGTTGATGCTGAATGATTCTGTAGATTCACTGAGAGGTGGCAGCTAAGGACTAGTTATGCAGAAACTGGGTGTGATACACAATGAGTTGAAGAAGTAGAAGAGTTCCTCAAATGACTTCGGGCTATTTCTGTTTACACAACTCAGCTGTGGTTTCATAATAAAGCAAAAGTCCAGCATGTAGCGGCTGAGTGAATTTGGTCTGGACTCTGTGGAGGAGAGTCATGGTTTCAGAGACGCTGTAGAAGGACAGAATACCTGCTCTGTGATCCAGGTACACTCCTACTCTGGAGGACCGAGGACCTGAGACGGGAGTGTCGATACTGTTGTAACTAAATGTATAACTGTTTTGGTTACACTCTAACGCCCAAGATTTGTCATTGAATCCGAATCCACTTCCCCACCCTGCTCTGCTGATATTCTTGTATGCGACTGCTACAGAAACTCTTCCCCCTCTCCGCTCCACCTCCCAGTAACAACGTCCAGTCAGACTCTCTCTACTCAGGACCTGAGACCATACAGCGAATCTGTCTGGATGACTAGAATAACACTGTTGTTGTTCCGTGAGTGTTGCTTTTCGGTTCCCCTCAGATATTAACAGTTGTATGTGTGCTGTGTTTAGATCCAGAGTGATTTCACGTGAATATTTTAAGAATCCAGCTCTGGTCCTGGGCTCTGGTTGTGGCAGTAAAACATCCACTTCAGTCCCCTGAAAGGCAGGAGATTCATAGTGAGGCTGGAGGTGTTTCTCACAGTAAGAGATCAGACACTGCAGACAGGACTTACAGGCTCTCAGTTTCCTCCCAGTGTAGACATCTTCAGCTCCAGCGTAGCCGTGATCAGCAGGAGCAGGTTGGCGTCCAGTCTTCTTCAGCTTCTCCACTAAAGCTGCTAACATGGTGTTTTTCAGCAGGACAGGCCTCGGTGTGAAGCTCTTTCTACACACAGGGCAGCTGTATAGCTTTCCGTCCCAGGAGCTTTGAATACAGTCCATGCAGTAGCTGTGTCCACAGGGAATGGTCACCGGGTGCTTCAGTAGATCAAGACGACCTACAGCAGAATTATTTTCTTGCGGTTGATCTGAGTTTCCTCGCGCTGCGCCATTTCACCCTCTCAGTGTTAAGATGACTGTAAAATTAATTTTCTCTGAACAGAACAGATCTGTGCTCCACTCTGGTCACGTGCAGCAGGTGAGTGAGAAATCAGGCTGAACTTTAAAGAGAGGCAGAGGTGTGTTCTTTCTGTCCTTTACAAATTGCCGCTTAGCGCACAGGCCGTACTTCGACCTCTTGGACGCCGCTAGCTCCACACGAGTCAGGCTTTTAAAGGGGTTTTCAGCAGGTTTTGGGACTCTGTTACAGAGAAACAAAACAATGGTGCTTTCATTTGTTTGAATTCTACCTTCCTACTGTGTATTCGCACCCACCTAAATCGCTGTAGACCTGTTCAAGAACTTCGAAAGTAGTCAACCTTGCAGATCCAGCTGATTTTTGTATATGTTTTAATTCGATTTAGTGCATGCCTGTTGTTGTTGTTGTGGTTGGCTGAAAGGGGTCTCAGGACCAGATTGTATGGCTGTATAGTTGTAAAGCCCCGTAACGACCAAATGTGTTATTCAAAAACTTTAGGGGAGTCCTGGAAGGGAGCAGCAACGTGAACTTTGATCCTTATTGGATTCTAAATTGTATGAGTAAGATAAGGTGTGTGATAACACATGTGTTTACAATGGAAAGCGCATGTCTCGTTTATAAGGTTAGAACGCTTAACGCCTTCACAGTTATACGAAATGACTGAGTTGTTGCTGTAACATGCAGAGTCAATTCAACCTATTGCTAAGAAGCAAGCTCAGCCAGAAGTAAGGTGCTACCAGTGTAAATGAGTTTGGGCCATCGCGTAATACACAATGGCCCACTGGTGTAGGCAGAGCAAACGCCTACCTCATTTGCACTGTTTTTCCCATACCCACCGGCAATTCAGTGGTTAGGCAGGGGAAGAAAGCATGTTATAAGTTCCCGTACTCACTCAATGGTCAGCATGAGGAAGCAGCTTGTGGATAGGTGGCCAGTTCCCCAGACAGTTCTGAGTTCAAGGTCAACACCTCTCAGTGTTAATTGACTGTCACGGAAATTTTGCTCTGAACTCTGGTTCACCTGGCAGCGCAGTGAGTTGAGGAATCAGCTGAACTTTAGGAGAGCGGGCAGGGTGTGTTTTCTGTCCTTTACAAGCAGCGCCGTTACGCAAAGCCGTACTTTCGACCTTTGACCGCCAGGCTCACAACGAGTCAGGCCTTTAAAGACAGGATGGTTTATATATTTTGTTTATTTACTGTATTCTGTGTTTTGTTTTATATAATTAAACAAATTATAAACAAACACAAACTACATAAATAAACAAATAATATAACATCCCTGCTTTAAAGCGGCTGACTCGTTGTGGAGCTGGGCGGTCAAGGTCGCCTGCCCGGTACGGCTTTTGCTAACGGCATTGTTGTAAAGGACAGAAAACACACCCTGCCTGTCTAAAGTTCAGCTGATTCCTCACCTCACTGCTGCAGTGAACCAGAGTTCAGAGAAAATTCTGGTGACGTCATTAACAGCTGAGAGGTGTTGACCTTGAACTCAGAACTGTCTGGAACTGCATCGTCATCCACAGTGCTCTCATGCTGACCAATTGTGAGTACCGGAACGTATACATGCTTGTCCCCTGCCATAACACTGATTGCCTGGTGGGTATGGAACGTGGCAAATGAGGTAGGTTGCTCTGCCTAACTCATTTGGGCATTGTGGTATTACGCAGTGGCCAAACCTCCATTACACTGGTAGTCACCTTACTTCTGGCTGAGGTTGTTCTTAGCATCGGTTGATTGACTCTGCATGTTATCAGATACAACTCAGTTCATGTTGTATTAACTGTGAAGGGTAAGGTTTCTACTGTTAAGAGACATGACCTCCACTTGTAACACATTTATAACACACCTTATCGTTGCTCATACAATTGAATCCGAATAAGGATCTGAAATGTTCAGTGCATGCACTCCCTTCCAGACTCCCCAAAGATTTTGATACCGATTTGTCTTAC
>NW_011369947.1:27984713-27993530 GCF_000735185.1 Notothenia coriiceps | reverse complement strand
ATACTTTTCTCAGTCACACCTTGGGTGAACAAGGGAGACGAGCATGGTTACGCTTGACTGTTGTTGTTGCTTTGTTGTAGCGATGGAGTTCAAATTAATCCGTTTCGATCGGGTGGCGATGAAGGGGCGGGCCTCGGTGTTGTTTGACCCAATAGCGAAGCACGTTTTTTCACGTACGTTTTATTACGCAGCGGTTTGAATTCGGATATGTGTTGGGCATACTTGTTTATAATGGAAAAAAGCTAATTATTTATTGGAATGTTAATCACAAATAAACGGATAAGAAATTTGTATTTTCATGGTTACTTAACTGTTAACAATCGTTATACTATTATTCAGCTGTGTTAAACCTTGTTATTATTGTGGTAATGTATAAGGAATGTTGGAGCATGTTAATTCTACCATTTTGGCCCACTTGATCAAAACTAATCGAATCTCTCTCTTTCCTCACTTCACTCCGTGTTGTTGTTGAGAAGGAGATTCGATAGGTTTGATTTCAGTGGGCCAAAATGGTAGAAAACATGCTCAAACATTTCCACTTATAATTTACCCATCATAACAGCGTTAACAGCAGCTGACAAATATTAATAACCTGGATTTGACAGTAAGTAACCAATTGAATACAAATATCTTATCCGTTATTTAGTGATTACATCCATAAATAATTAGCTTTTTTCCCATTATAAAAAAGTTTAATGCCCCACATATCGATCAAACCGCTGCGCTAATAAACGTACGTGAAAACGTGCCTTCGCTATTGGGACACCACACCACACACAGCAACACTTACTAGTCACCTCCAGCGGATCACGTGAACTCATCAGCAGGACAAGCCATGAGCAACAGGACATGCAGCAGCGAACTTATCCTCTCCTGTCACCAAAGGCTGTGACTGATCATTATTCATGGAGTTAGGATCGCTTTACCTGGCTGCAGGAGTCTACGCTTGCTTACCTGCTACTCACACCATAACAGACAGACAGAAGACAGACAGTCACTACAGTGTACATAAACACCACACAGCACACATGCCACAACAAGATACACAGAGACACTCACACTCCTGTAATAGATCACTTTTAAATTGAAGGAATATTGGCTGAAGATTTGTCATGGAGTTCAATATCAACGCGCAAATTGATTCCTCATACAGCATGGCTGCTATAGAGCTATATTCACAGTCCTATTTAAAGGAATGTGCAGCATCTTTCAAATAGGCTTACTACTTTGACTCTATTACACACGTTAGACTGAGAACAATGATACTACTAACTCAACTAAACGTGGAGTAGGTAACTTTGGAGATACCAAGCTCGAAGCTGCGCTAAATTCGAACATACACACCGGTACAGAGATCTGTGCCACTTCTCACATAGACTCACTCCAACACACACGTACTCCCACATGACTAATGAAGTACGAGATACTATCTGTGCACATTACGGAAGACTGACAGGCAGGTAGGCCATCCAGTGACCTTTACCCGCGTCAGATGATTGCTGGTACGTGCTACTTTTACAGTCAGGCTTACACAGATGACTTGTGTATGGCTTACTTTTACGTCAAGCAGAACTGTGTTAAGTTATTCGTTGCTATACGAGATGTTGAGTAGCATTCAATGGAATATAACAACAACTGTATACTCGAGACGGTTTCTCAAACTTACCTACCTCCACCTAAATTAGTACTAGATGACTGAAAACAGGGGATACATTTTGGAGTCATTAAAGAGATCCTGCCTCTGGAACTTGAAGTATATACTTCAAGATCTGATACTTTCTACAAATTATTAATAGCTGAGATTTACGGCGTACAGTAAACACGGCAAGCTGTTAAGATCTCTGGCAAATGTTCATTCTAATTTTAATATACTTCAATAAATGATTAGTTAAGAGGTGCGCAAGGAGAAGCTTTTCCAGATCCTTTTTTTTAAAGGTGAGAACATTTTTTTGCAGTCCCTGAAATGCTTCACATTGACAGAACACTAATGTATTCATGTACCAGCACTGACTTAGCTGTACTGATGTACAGATCTATATCGCCAAATATATACTTAGCTGCGAATACAAAAATAGTTATTGATTCGTGTACAGTTTTTATAGTAGCGCAGAAATACGCTCAGATGATCGGTCTGCAGCTCCATCACATCCGATCTGCAGCGAGAGAGCAAATCATCCCATTAAGCGTTATTGCGCTGCTACCCTGACACCTGATAAACATCGAGGCGAAAGGGCAAACGTTGGTCATATTGATCTGCTCAACAGATCAGATTACCCAAACCCAGGGCGACAAGCAGTGAGTAGAACACCTCATGTGAACCAATGCAGGGAGGAATCATCCCCGTCACGTTAAAAACCTGACGGGCTCCCATCATTCCCTAATCCCCATTCTAATCCACATTGGAAAAACTAATATTTATAATCCTGGGAAACATTTCTGGCAGGAAAATCTTAACGCTTTGCATCGTGTTTCTGTTCCCTTTATTATAACATCAAATTAAAACCAGTGGTGAGATAGTAATCAGATCTTTGAGTAAAAGTAGAAGTACTTCAGATCTTGTACTTTGGAGTAAAAGTAGAAGTACTCAGATCTTGTACTTGAGTAAAAGTAGAGTACACAGTCTTTGTACTTGAGTAAAAGTAGAAGTACTTCAGATCTTGTTACTTGAGTAAACAGTAGAGTACACCAGTCTTTGTACTTGGTAAAAGTAGAAGTACTCAGAATCTTGTACTTGAGTAAAAGTAGAAGTACTATACTCAGATCTTGTTACCTTGAGTAAAAGTAGAAGTACACAGTCCTTGTACTTGAGTAAAGTTAGAAGTACTCAGATCTTGTACTTTAGTAAAAAAGTAGAAGTAACTTTAGATCTTGTACTTGAGTAAAGGTAGAAGTACTCAGATCTTGTACTTGAGTAAAAGGGTAGAAGAGTACTCAGATCTTTCTACTTGAGTAAAAGTAGAAAGTAGATGTTGTACTTGAGTAAAAGTAGAAGTACTCAGATTGTGTACTTGAGTAAAAGTAGAAGGGGGGGGGGGCAGGAGCTCCAACAAGCCGTTTAGGACATAGAGTGAATACACATACTATACAGAGATGCTGTATGAGAAACCAATGTGAGTTTGGAAAATTGAACAATGTAAATCTAATCTAGTAGACCTCAACAATGGAATTATGATCATTAGAAATGGCCATGTCATGAGATCTTTTAATAGCAGTTAGCTGAAGTATCCTGAACACCAGAAGTGACGTCTTCCTCTAGGTTGTTCTGGTGGTAGTATGAGGTAGCAACCGTAGCTGCCTGAAACAGGTAAAGATAACAAATAACTTCAAAAAAATACTTCTCAGTCACACCTTTGGGTGACAAGGGAGACGAGCAGGTACGCTGCTGTTGTTGTTGCTCTTGTTGTAGCTGATGAGTTCAAATATCCGTTTCGAGGTGGCGATGAAGGGGGCGGGGCCTCGGTGTGGTTGACCAATAGCGAAGCACGTTTTCACGTACGTTTATACGCAGCGGTTTGAATCGATATGTGTGGGCATTACTTTTTATAATGGAAAAAGCTAATTATTTATGGAATGTAATCACTAAATAACGGATAAGATATTTGTATTCATGGTTACTTACTGTACAATCGTTATTAATATTATTGTCAGCTGCTGTTAACCTTGTTATTATGTTGGTAAATTATAAGTGGAAATGTTGAGCATGTTAATTCTACCATTTTGGCCCACTGAATCAAAACCTATCGACAAAATTATTCTTTCTCTATCTTGATTATTAATGTAATGGTAAGTTACCTTTGCAGTGTCTTGTTCTTACAGCATCAAATTCTAACAGTTACAGGCCTACTGTACAGATTTCTTCACCACAGTGATTTCACATATTGGTATGTTTTTTTTGTTCACATAATGGTTTTTATATAATCATTTTTTTCGATATTTGCTCTTATTTCTCTATCTTACTCTGCTGGTGTATGCACTACTTTACACCAAATCAAATCTCTTGTATGTGGAAAAACCTATTGGTAATCAACCAAACTCTGATTCTAATATCTATCTTATTTCTTACTGGATTTAATCCCCTTTTGTGAGCCTGTCAGCATTAAAAGCCTCAACAGTTACAGCACAATCTGCCATATTCCCAGCCATCCTTTGCAGACTCAGTCAGTGAGAGGACATCGACACCGAGCGCTGCTTAATAATTGAGGCGTTGACAGCTTCGCTTAAAGAGCTAACTGAAGCAGACAAACAACAGGTTAAATGGTCTGAAATTAGTCTATTAAACTTGCACATTGTGTCCTTTGTGGCGCCAACAAGCATAGCAGTGTGGCAATATAATCAGGTATTGCAGTGTGCTCCCATGCTATCCCCATTCACTCCAATGTACACACACAATAATCCATAAAGTGAGAAAATCCATACAAGTTTATTTACAAACACAATACCATTATAAAGAATGACCCAGAGTCAGTGAAGACTGTGTTTTATATATAACCTCCATTGAGTACCTTCCGTTCCCATGCTTGATTCATTTGTGTCTGTGCAACAATTTTAGTGTTTGAGCAAAAGCCAAAGCCATTTTTTGGTGTTCACATCCATCATATCTCTTGTGCATAAACACACAACAAGTCTGCATATATGATGACAGAAATAACATAAATCTTATCAGCATGATGTCAGCAGAGCATGAACAGAGGAGTGACAACATATTATTTTACAGTCTTTGCAGCGTACAACAAAATAAAAAACTAGTCAGCTTCGCAGTGCTTCAATGCACAATGCTTTCTAGAGTGCAAACTAAGAGTTCACATTGCAAAGAGGGAGGTCAAATAAAACATGAAAGTGTCGTCACAAAAAGGGCAGCAACCGTCTTCATTCGTGCATCTGTAATAACCGATAAAAACTGCATCCACTATTGAACATTTCAACTAATCCATTCTGTGAAAAGTTTCTTGTATACATCTCCAAAAGCACTGTGAGCTCCAAGTGTAAACATATTTCAGTGGTCATTGAAGCAGGCACACACAAAGCCAAGTATAGAGTAAGTCATGCAGAGCATTACATGAGTAGGAAAGGAGTTTACGGGGAGTTCGCTAATTCCTAACCGTTTTTAAAGAGTCCTAAATGTCCTTTGACTCAAGGGAGAAACTAAGATGTCGTTTAATTGAATGTATTTGTTGGTTAGCAAACACATGGGTGCATTGCATATCGTATAGAGGGGTTTATTATCTCATAAGGCAGCATGGCTTAAGACATGAATGACGACAAGAGGCGCTCAACAGTATTATGGGGTTTTACAAATTGGACGGCCTTAAAATGTTTTGCTCAGATGGTGACGTTTTAAAATATTAATCTGGCTTTTGTCCGAAAGCAGGACGAGCCAAAACAGAAAAGAGGGGTGAGTAACATCCTCATCTCGTCTCATACACACTTTTATATAACCAGAAATATCAGAGGAGGTTTTTTTAATTGGAAGAAAGTAGAGTGTTTAAAGAGTGTTTAAAACATTCTGGTGAATAGGAAATAGATTACAAAAGTAGACAATTAGATGTTACAATTAAACTGTTTTTTTAACTTATTTTTGCTGATATGAAGGTTTTGTTTTACACAAACACACAAAGCTGCCACACCCACAGAGTGCCCGGGATAAAGAGAGAAGACGGGGGGATGAGGGCGGACACCCACTGCGACCCACTTCAGCTTAAATATCTGAGCAACGTTGAGTAGAAAACAACACCTCTGTACAGCGGAGCCACTAGAAAAACCTCACAGAAACAACATCACTATGAAGACCACTTTCACGTTAAAACCAAACCCCCTATGGTCAGAGAGTCAGAGATTACCATAGTGATCGGATCAACTTAAGGTAACACTTTATGTTAAGGTACACATATTCACCATCAACTAGTTGTTAATTAACATGCATGTTAGCAATATATATTGGCTCTTTGTTAGTCAGTATAAAACACTTATTAATGACTTATTCTACATGACCTTATTCTACAAGTACTAGGCCATTAGTTTTTCCTCAATAACCCTCTAATGAGTGCTTATGTATTGTACGTAAGGAAGTTGTTGTACATGAGAGGGTCTTAATATGCTCAATATGCAGTAGCAGTACCACAAGAATAGTAATTCTCCCATAATAACACCTAACAAGACATGAAACTACAAGTGTTAATTGTGTCTAAATAACTTAAAATCAGGTATTTCTAACTCAGAATATGTTCACTAATAAGCTAGTAGTTTGGCTCAACTAGTTGATGGTGAATATGTGTACCTTAATCTAAAGTGTTACCAATTCATTATTCTGCCAAACGCTCACATGGCTTTGATGCTGNTGTTATGGCCACATTGCTTCCCTTCTGATAAAACAATGCGTTTTTTCTCCGCCTCATTGTAGCGAAAATAGGCCCAAATATCGCCTCGTTTCTTTCTCCCAGGCGGGAGAAAGAAACGAGGCGATATTTGGGCCTATTTTCGCTACAATGAGGCGGAGAAAAAACGCATTGTTTTATCAGAAGGGAAGCAATGTGGCCATAACACAGCTGGTATAAACACCACAAACCTGACCAGATAATCTTTGCACAGCTGCATTCTTAATCATTCAACCTGTGTTGTTTATCAAATAAGGATAACATATAATCTTATTGTGAAATAAGTTTGACTAAAATGACAAATTATTGATTTTGGCTAGACTAGTTTGACTGAAATGTTCTATTTAATCTGATGACTTAAAAAGACTCAAATGTCCACAGTTTTCATTGACAAAAAGTAGACTAAAATAGTTAGTTTACTTTGACTAAAATAAGACTAAAATGCTCAGACTTTTAGTCGACTAAAACTTGACTAAATAAAAACAGGATGGAGGTGACTAAATATGACTAAAACTAAAAAGGACATTTGACACATGGACTAAGACTACGACTAAATAAAAAAATAGCTGACAAAATTAACACTAATTTGGAGTATATATTTTACACTTTTGACAGTGTTCAGAGAACACCAAACTCTTGGACCTATATAAACCCCGCAACTGGTGTTAAATGTACTCTTATAGAGTACAATGTACACTGCAGTTTTTGCTTGGTACAATCTGGAGGCAGAATATGTATGACAACAACATTTTGCAATTATGGTTGAATTACATTTTTTGAAATCCATTGTAGGAAGGTTCATCCAGCGACCTGTTTTGCTGGCTTGGCATAAAAGGGTTAATATTCATTAACTTGGAACACATGACCTCGTTTATGAATGTACATTGGAAACTCTTATCCCTAGGCTACTCTGACTCTTATCTTGACAAAATCTCAATTGTATCCATGGTTGTGTCAGTTACATAATTGACTTTTTGATGCAGTAAGATGTCCTTTTGTTGTTCTGTTTATGTTTTTTTTATGTTTCATGTGGAACCTACTTGAGCAGGTCTCCCTTGAAAAAGAGATCAATGATCCCAATGGGATACCACCTGGATAAATAAAGGTTGAAAATGATGAGTACACAAATTAACGTAAATACAAAAATAGAACAAAACGTTGGACCCTCTTTTTCAGGTGTAAAACAAAAAAAAGGTTTTCACTTTTAAGTGTACAATCTATAAACAATCTAAAGGACAATTCCCGGTCTTTTGAGGCTGTTTTCTATCTTAATCTATTTATATCATTATTGTTTTGTTCCAGCTCTGCCAATCAGATCCCTAACTTCTCAATACATTTTCACGGAAGTTGCCAGATAGAGAGAGACAAGATAGATAGAAGGTGGTGTCAATTTAGACATATATATATATACAATATACATTTAAACCGAGAGAGTGGTGGTGAAGTTCGTTTACAATATCTCACGGAATATAACAGACAACACAGGGGATCAGCCACTGAATACCTTTTGTTGAATGTTTCACCCTCCAACCCATCACCTGGCCGAACAGAGAGATACTCTTCCTGAGAAGTGTCTCGTCTGGATATATATGTAGTTTTCCTAGCCTGTAGTACACATAGAGATAATATTAAACTCAGAGCCATCATGACATATTCAATCCACATTCTATTATGTCTAAATATCTAAAACTGGGAACCAGCTCCGTCCTTAGGAGGAGGCCACAAGCCTTTGGCGGTACCTTTTGGTTGGTTAGTGAGACCTATTGGTTAACTAACATGTTATCTTATTTATTAACTACAACCGTCACAAAATCAATATATCTGTATAATCCGATGCACTCCCTCCTTTGAGCATAAATGCTCAATTAAATATTTGCAACGATTACCCTATTATAGAACGAGGAGCATGGACCAACCCATGAACGTTTGGTATTAAATATATATATTCTCTGTGTCACCCACAAGCGTACAAAGATGTTGTAACGATGTATCGTTTTCCGATGGATCAATGCATATTGACAAAAAATCTGCCATTAGACACAAAATAGTTTTACATGTTAGTTCAATAATGGCTTTTCGTCATGGGTATGTATGTAGTCATTGTTGCCTGCGAAAACAATATCCCTGGTTTTGCTAATGCGTCTCAATACCTAGGATTAAAGATTGGCTGATACAGCTGAACAAACATATCATGACAAAATAATATTTCTCTAACTACAGGGAAAATATGAACTATTCTCACAGAGGGTTTACATGCAGGAGAACATGAAGGGCTGGCGTGCCCCTCATCATTAATTCAGTAAAAGTCACTTAAAAGTAAATAAAAAACCCTAAAACTTCTTCATCCAAGCTATCAATCAGCGGTAATGTTATTAGTTTTTTCAAGCTCATGCCTTAAAACAGATACATTCGAGACCGATTATGAAAAATGCGTTTTATGAGAAAA
>NW_011369947.1:27980461-27984668 GCF_000735185.1 Notothenia coriiceps | reverse complement strand
CTGGGTTGGATGCTACTCAATCGGAAGCTGTTGGTACCTGTTCATGTGGATAGTTATGTAAATTGTAATCCCTGTAATGATGCTGTAAGATGTCCTTTTGTTGTTCTGTTTATGTTTTTTTTATGTTTCATGTGGAACCTACTTGAGCAGGTCTCCCTTGAAAAAGAGATCAATGATCTCAATGGGATACACCTGGATAAATAAAGGTTTGAAATGAAATGAAATTCATAAATATGTAACCTAGATAAACACATATTAACAACCAACTGGCCTTCAATGGAAACCATTTCACATTGGCATGTCTCTTTATTTATGATCAGTTCAGATTATTGTGTTACATAAATGACAGTGTGTGTCCCACAACACCTCCTGTTTTTGTTTGTCGTTCTTTGGAAACCAAAAGTATTTCTACTGCCGAGCCATTATTAACTTTCCTCTCCAATGAATCTGAAATACAGTTTGCCCTCAATGGCCTTATACAGTATGGGTGCACTCATATTCATTTATATTCTAAATTCCACTTACACCGCCAACCATGGCAGGATGGATAAATACTCTACCAGTGCATTAAAGTTCAAAGACTGTTCCCACCAAATAAGTGTTTTCTCCTCCACCATTTCACCCCATTTTTATTCATCCCTTTCCTTTTGAGCACAACTCTTTCCCTGAAACCAAAGAGTGAGTGCATTGGTTGGACAGGGAGAACAAACACTCACATGCCTTGTGGCTTCTTGATGGCATACTTTTTAGCACTCAGATTTTGGAGGGGTGCTTGCAGAGTGCATTCCTGGTAATTAATAAGGCAAGCCGAGGTTTCCATTTGGAGTATTTGAACATGCCACAGTGGGATGGTACTTAGTGTTACAAAGTCCTGTCTTGTTTTCTGGTTCATTACTGTGGAAACTTTGAGGGAATGGGCGTGACAGAAAAAACATGGGTTGAGACGTAATGAGTCCTGAAATACTGTATTTCAATATCAATTCATGTTGATAGGGTTCATTTTCTTTACATTTCAAGTGTAAAGAACACCACCTCTATTAATGTCCTGTACATGTTTCACAAACAAGTTTCAAAAATGTGTCAGTGTCTAACATCTATGAAAAGAAAACAAGTTAAAGGCTTTAGCAACCAAGCTAATTCGCCTGAAAAAAATCTTCCCAAGCAGACTGAGTTGTGGCAGGTTTTCCCCCAAATTCCTGCTCATCTGAAGTTTATATTTAAAGGATAAGAGGACAGGGGCGGACTGGGGGGAAAAAGTGGCCCGGGGATTAATTGACAGACAGGCCCACTTACTGCGCGGCATGTATCGGCTGGACGGCGACGAAAGTATGTTACTTAACAAAAAACCCTATGCATTTTATGTTATTTTGGACAATTATTCATATAGTAATCACATTACCTGAGCCCTTGAGTTGCCTAGAGCAAAATAGTTACAGCATATATTTTGTGATTTTAATGTTAACAGATCATTGATGCAATAACATTTTGACCCAATTTGCCTGACTTGACACATGGAATAAAACATGGGCGTAGGAAGCATCCTCAATGTGGGTGAGGGTAGGTGTTGTTTACCTTCTGTAATGCGCGAACTGATGACGTCACGTCATCATCATCACTACTTCACGAGTTAACTTTTTTTTTTCTCAACTTTGTGGGCAACACGTTCTTCTCCACAGCCGCGCGCCCTCTGAGTGAGACGTCACTTCCCCCTTTTCTATCCTACGGGTACAGCCACTCCCCCTGAACCCCGTTTCCCTGCCTTACAAATGTGGGCCGGTAGGATTTAGGCAAAAAAAAAAAAGAATTGTCTTTTTTTCATTTTTTATTTTTTTTTGCCCTCCGGCCCACACACAGCACCGGTAAACTCCCGGTATTCCCAATGGCCAGTCCGCCCCTGTAAGAGGACAAATCTTTACACCAAAACTGACATTAATCAGTTAAATTGGTTTGTTCCACACCTCACAAATTCCAAAGCTTAAGCAGGAAGTACATTTTCTTAAATGTAGCGAGGTGTTCAATGGGTTTGTAGCATGTCTGACTTTCTCTGGTACTCATGGAGTTGTTGTCCTAAAATAGCTTAGGAGCTTTTTTTTACAAATATGTCCCTGTTGTGTCCGTACGTATGAGCAGTGTTGGGTGTAACGCGTTACAAAAGTAACGGAGTTACAGTAATATATTACTTTTTGCTGTAACAAAGTAATGTAACGCATTACTAATAGAAATGTGGGTAATGTAATATAATCCCCGTTACAATGCTCAGTAACGCAGTTACAACACATTTTAACCCGAAATGAAATGGTGTTTTTGTTTTTTAAAACTAGAACCGCCAACGGGTAAATTTTACCCGCAGCTGTTTTTTGATTGTATGTAACTTTTTTCACTAACAAATTAAAGTCTCCCAGTCCGTGACTTTTCCTGAAAGTGTGTTATGTAGCACCCTCTGTTGTTAAAAATGGTCAATATGCAGTCAGATTGAAAACATCGCCAAAAAAAATGCCATTTATACCTATATCCGCCAGCGGGTAATATTTACCTCATAGAAAATGCAGCGTAAAACATGAAGTGTTGCTATAGCAACGCCTTTTGTCTACTGCAGTTCCTTATAGATTGAGAGGGAGAGATAGATATATATATATAGATAGATGGATAGAGAGAGATATAGACAGATAGTTATAGATAGTGTAACATCTTGGAGAATACAAGATCTTGGATGACTGAGCTCCCTTTGAGGACGTAATGCATGTGTGCAGATTACGTGCCAGTTGAATAAAGAGGGAAACTCGGAATGAGAGAAGTGGTCCGCGTCGTCTGTTTATGTAGACAATTATATGTCCATAGAACAGAACATTACAGATAGATCGATAGATAGTTATAGATAGAGAGATAAAGAGATTTGTACCTAAACAAAACACAAGTCTAACACCAAGCGTTTAAATCAGCACTCTTAGCGATATTTTATACTTCATGCTATCTGCACAAACTATAGCATATGAAAAGCTGGGCGTCCACAGAATCTATTGGTATAAGTTTCATCACTGTGCGATCAAAACTCACTGTTCTGTATGATAAATAAAAGAATATTGTACCTTAAAAATCAATAGCGGGTACATTTTACCCGTTGGCAGTTTTAGGTATACAGCGACCTCTGGCGGTTCTAGTGTTTTTTCAATCTTTTTTTCCTTCTAATTTGTTATTCTTTTCAAAATAACACACTGTTATTTACTCACCAATAACACACAATTATCCTTGCTTTTATTTATTGGTTTAATTCCATAATCTCTGGCTTTTTTTGGCGTCCGTCAGGAACTGAATTTCAAAATAAAAATAACCGTAAACAGACGTAGGCATTTCGAAAGATTACCCAAGATCCTCAGCTATGCTTTAAACTCGCTGATTGGATGTTTTAGCCGCAATGCAAGTGGGATTTGTGTGTTATATTATATGAAATCCGGTAAAACATTTTAAAGATAAAACTTATTCCGAGTTGTTCTTTGCTTTTCTTCTTTGTTAAAGTCAGTCAGCATAACGGCATGTAATACCACGGTTCGGTTTCTGAATTCATAATTACAGATCTGCTGTAGTTCTTTTATTTATAGAGCTCCTGTATGAGAAGCCTTTGGAAACTAGAAGAAAATGCCGCCGAAACTGAATACATGTACGTTTGGTTCATAAATATATCAACAACCTTAAACAAACATCTTGCACATTTCTCTTCACGACAAATACTTTTCTCTCTGCAGTATCAAACACCAATCTCGGCACTGATTTTACATTGATTCTAATTCATAGAGTAGCGTTATATTTACACCAATGCAAACACAGATCAGTTAACACAGGTAGGAGGGAACAAGGTAGGAGGGAACCACACACAGACAGGAAACCAAGGAAAGATCTAACAAGACAAAACACAATCGCTAGACTAGAAAACGCAAGAAGGCGAGGGCAGATCTGTTAGATGAGAAAAAAACCACAACTCAGACATTGATGTCGTTTGTACAGTAGACCCGTCCCGTCAGTTACGGTATCCCTAGACGTTCCAAAAATTCGTCTACCAAAGAAAATCTTCATACAAACGTCAAAAAAACTAACGGTCCTCAAACAGGCGTGGATGGAGGGTTGGTCTGGATTGAAGGGTTTTGGCTGACAGCCCCAGGAGCACAGCGTGATGCCCAGAAGGAATCGTGGGGCGGCCATGGCCCGGGGGCAA
>NW_011369947.1:27956137-27980023 GCF_000735185.1 Notothenia coriiceps | reverse complement strand
CTGCTGAGCGCACCACATTCGAAATGGCTGAGGTGAAGCTCTCTAGCGGAGAATACAGCATTTTCAATAACACTTCCTCAAGAGCGAAATCCAACGTCTGGGAGGCTTTTGGTGTCATCCTAGGTGCAGAAAATAATCAACATCCCATGCTTTTTGAGACAAATATGCAACTGCGTGTGTTAATGATTGCACGTTTTCACTGCTCATATATATGCGGGGTCGGGTTGCGGATCTTGTGCCGACGGGTCGGGTCGGGTTGCGGAACTAATTGGCAATATGTGCTTGAGCGGGGCGGGTTCGGTATTGCACGTCGCGGGTGCAGGGCGGGAGCGGTCTTGAAAATCAGACCTGTGCAGGACTCTGGCGTGACCTGCTCCGCTGCGCGTGCATCGTTTCCAAAGTGCTTCCACAGCAGTGACACACATCTGTGGATAATCATTTATCGAAAAATGGTTAAAGCAACCATCACTAAACGCCAGCAACACTGCATCTACTGCAGACAGTAGCAACAGGTCAGATGGGGACATCACGTTACCCTCCGTTGTGGGCAGACTGGACACTAGCTTACTCCCGCCTGACTTGCCGCCCTCGCCCCCGGAGCAGCAGTCTTCGTCGCCCGAAACTACGCCGCCCCTCTGCGGCCCGCAGGTGCCAGGATATCACGGCAAAACAGAGCCTGCCCAGGTATATCTAAACAAGTACCGGCCTGTACAGTGGGGTAAGGCGGTCATTTTGCAGCTCGTGGTATAAAAATAGACAATGGCTAGAATATTCATGTAAAATAGTGCCATATTCTGCCATGGCTGTAGAAATGTTGGGTCAAAAATAATGCATACAATAGCACAGATGCCTTCACCACGAATGGCTACAAAAAGATCTCATATCCCAAGCTTATCAACAAGCTTATGTTGCAGCTGAAATGTTCTCCATGTAACAAAGTCAACCTCACATGATGATGTGATACCAGTTTTCCAGCACAGTAAATATTCTCTTCCCAGAGTATATGATGGGACCAAGGTGATGATGTGGTTTTAATAATACTTTTGCCATTTCAAACCATGAGCTGGTTCAAATCATATTTGCCTTGATTTACAATATGTTCTCATTTGTTCTTTTCTTTGCCATAGTCCACTTTGGACTATATGAAATATTTCAGGGTTGCACTTTTAACACATTTGAAATGTTCTCACTTGCTTGGTTTCAAAACATAACAAATGCCATAATCTGTTCATTGGGGACCATGAATGCTATTTTTCATTGCTGTTGCCGGCCACTATTGCTCATGTAAACCTACTACTGCTGCACCCTCTGTAATCTCAGATGCACCCTGAGTCATTTTGACATCCTGTCTAAACATCAGTCAGGCTTCAGAAAGCAACATAGCACTATCACTCCCACAATGAAAGTGGTGAATGATGTGGCGAGTATTTGAGATAATAAGCAGAGTTGTGCAGCTCTATTTATTGACCTGTCCAAAGCGTTTGATACCGTCGATCATCGCATCTTAAAGCAGAGTCTACTCAGTATTGGCATATCCAGCCATGCAGTAGAGTGGTTTGTGAACTACCTCTCTGAAAGGTCCCAATGTGTTCATTTTGATGGGCTGTCTTCTGAGTGGTTAAACATTACTAATGGGGTTCCTCAAGGTTCTGTTTTAGGTCCACTTTTATTCTCCATCTACATCAATAGTTTAGGTGAAAATAGTCGATGGATATTGCTGAGACTGCCAAGGCACACANTGGCATATCCAGCCATGCAGTAGAGTGGTTTGTGAACTACCTCTCTGAAAGGTCCCAATGTGTTCATTTTGATGGGCTGTCTTCTGAGTGGTTAAACATTACTAATGGGGTTCCTCAAGGTTCTGTTTTAGGTCCACTTTTATTCTCCATCTACATCAATAGTTTAGGTGAAAATGTCGATGGATATTGTAACTACGCAAGGAATAAAACTTGAAGTGGTTACCTGTTACAAATACCTTGGTATCTGGCTTGATGATTGTCTCATTTTTAAATGTCATGTCAATACCCTGCTTAAAAAACTGAGGGTTAGGCTAGGTTTCTTCTACAGGAACAAGTCCTGTTTCTCGCTTGAGGCCAGGAAAAGGCTAGTCACTGTGACCTTTTTACCTGTACTGGAATATGGTGATTTGATTTATATGAATGATGATTCTTACAATCAGAATCGAGTATTCAACTAAGGCGTGTAATAAAAGTTGTTAGTAGCCTTAATGGCCTACACAGTTGTTATGCTATACCACATTGCCCTTCACTCGATGTATAATGAGCTGCACTAAACTACATTTTAGCATTTAAAATACCTAGCTAGCCATTCTTTTGCGGTTATTTTGGTAAAGTAACTAAAAAGTAGTGTAACTCATTACATTTCAGAGACAGTAATATTGTAATGTAACTTATTACTTTCAAAAGACAGTAATAAGTCATATGTAATATATGACATTTTGGAAGTAACTTGCCCAACACTGCGTACGAGTTTACATTAGTTTACTAATCTTCAGTAAATAATGTGAACATAGCACCAGTATAGCACCGACATGGCCATGAGAGAAGAGTGCTGGCTGGTAATGGTATATGTAATCAATGTAGGTTTCTAAATACACAGAAAACCCTCCAAGGACACACACAATGCATTTGAGTGATGATTAAACCTGAACATAATTTGCCTGTTTACAACTCAACATGGCTGTGAGTTAGTGTGGTAGTCTATCAATCGGAAGAGTGGGCGTTTGACCCCAGCCCCTGCAGTCAACATGTCAATGTATCCTTGGGAAAGCTCTCAACCCCAAGTTGCTCTATTTATCAAAATAGGCCAAAAATACCCAAACTCCCTTACGTTTAAGGCTGCCTAACCAGACCAAAGAATTGTTGGCTTTTGACATAATGGAAATTGGGGATTTTGTAGAAACATGTTAATACTAGGGCTGTCAAACGATTAAACATTTTTAATCAGATTAATCACAGCTTAAAAATTAATTAATCATGATTAATCACCATTCAAACTATGTCCAAAATATGCCATTTCTTTATGTATATTGTTGTGGGAATGGAAAGATAAATGAAAGAAGGCGGATATATCCATTTAACATACAGTAGTTTATTATAACATTGTTCTGTGTGTCAAAATGAAAGACAGCCCACACACCTATCAATCATCAAACCGTGGGGTCTTATTTCATTACGTGTTGATTTCTATCAACTTCCTGCAACAACACCACGCCGTTATCTTGATTCTGATTGGCCAGAAGACATTATCAAAGATGTTCTATTGAGAAGACGATCACTACGTGACAAAAGTTTTCAAAACCGTTTCTAGTCTTCGGTATTTCCAGACAAGTGACTACTGAAATCAATCTTACTAACTGCTGTCTGTGCAATTTACTCGGCGCGAGTTGGCAGACTTTATTTTGCTTACGTTAACATCATTTTTAAGCCATTTCTTTGTATGGGTGTAGCCTACCCCAGCGTTGCCACTGGTGGGATGTATGGGCCATTCTGCACATGCGTTAAATGAGTTAAATATTTTAACGCAATTAATTCAAAAAATTAATTACCGCCGTTAACGCGATAATGTTGACAGCATTAGCTAATACTGCACTCTTGCTTGGCCAACAGTTTCATAAAATCCCCAAAACCTCCATAAAATGTGCTGTCATATCCAAAATAAAAAGCAATTTTCGTAGTCATTGAAGGCAGCAGCATTTAAAAAGACTCCACTTTGTATATAGTATAGAAGTAAATATGTTGCTAGCTCTTCGTTGTGACCCATTCTCATCATCGTAATGTGCTTAGAAAATCCACGGAAACGATTATTGGCATATTTTATGACTTTGATAAAAACCTGCATTTTCCGAACAACTGTCAGTATTTCAGTAAAATGGACCAAAAACGTATTAATCTCAACACTATTTTCGCAAATTAAGCTCGGTTATGCAAAAGCATATGTATCTTACTTTGGCTTGGTCACTGTGTCAGAGTGCAGTTAGTGGCAGAAGCTCTTGTATAGTTTGGATTGGAATATCTTCTGTGGCTGCAGTGGTTTGGCACATTCTAGAAAAGGCATACTTGGTGTAGGGGAATGTATCAAACCAATTCAATGGAACACATTCAACCCAGTGAAGCAGTTATCTCCTCTTTCATCTGTGGGAGGTTTTTTTTTCCACTAGCTGCTTCTGTGCTGAGCCAGCTCCTTCAACATTTGCAGACCAGTGAAACCAGTGACCCAGCTGGCCTCGCTCGTACAATGGAAATTAAACAGAGAATGAAGAGGTGCATGCCTGTGAATCATGTGCCCTCACCCACCCACGCAGCCACCCTGAAACACATACACACTGCTGTAAAGGAGACCTTTCTGTTAACCTTACACAAATATTTGTGGAGGGAACGTGTGTTCACTTACATTTGCTCGTAAACAAAGAAAAAGAACAGAACAGTGAGTGCCACGGTTTGTGTCAGAGTGTTGTTGTCGGGGAAGCGTTTGTTTGCCTGACAAATAAGCAGAAACAATAGTGCATGCATTACAGTAAACAAAAAACTAACAATGGTAACCCTGTTGGCAATAGGGAAATAGAAAAACAATGAACATCTCCATCATGGGGTTGATCAATTATTTCTATAACAACGTATGACGTTTACACAATCATCACCCAACTCTGTAATAAATGCAGAAACAACACATGCAATAATAAAGTTGGTGTGTGCTTGTTGCCTGTGCAAAATCAACATACATTAAATCAGTCCAAATTGGTTTTAAATGTCTGAAACATTGATGATTAGTATTAATTGGTGGTAAGAGTCAGATAAAGTATTTTTGTTCATATCGGTACTAACCACAATGGAGTGTAAGTAGAACATAAAACAGAGAAAAACCTGGATATGAATCATCATCGTGAAGTTGTTCTGTGTTGATAAGCAGAAGCAAACAGGTCAGACACACACATAGAGCATCTGTGTGATGTTGAGCTGGAACAGTGCAGGCTGTCAGCAGGGTGTGTGACGGCTCACACACCTAGCTAAGTCATCCGCCGTTCCCCCCAGAGAAGATTGAAGGGAGTGCTCTTTTGTCTGTTGGATGCAGTGCAGCTGCAGGAGAACACAGCTCCTGCAGGGAATACGAGAACTGTGTGTACCGAGTGCTGATTAATTTTACATAGTACGGTGACAGGGTGGGGAACAAAGTAAGGGGTGTGCCCAGTCATGGATAGGGATTCTGGACATACCGGTTAGCAGTGGGGTGATATTTGACATTGGAAAAATCCTGAAAGTAATTTGTCAAAGCTGTCACCCCAAATAGTTCTAATAATCTAAAACTGTGAAAGCATTAAGCCCTTGGCAAAAAAGAGGAACTCCCATTGAGATCAAATTCTTTCCATAAAAACAGTATTGGTCCAAATCAGCTTGGAAAAACTTGGGTGGGAAAAGAGAATGAGTAATCTTCTCCCCCTCAAAGGGAACATAAAAGAGGGGATTTTCAAGGATATCCACCTTTTCACTCACGCCCCAACGCTAATAACGACTTGATAAGTTACACCTGTTAGACTGGTTTCATGCATTGATTTTAGATGGTTAGTACAGGTTTCGTCCAAGGCATGGAAATGTACACTGGTCCTCACACTATTTATAGCATTCCACTCCAATTGTCTAGCAAAACAAGTGATCAGTGTGCAAACACACGCCCCTGAAGGGTGGAAAATATACAGACAGCACAAAAACTTGATATAGCTTCGTAAAAATAGGGTTTCTGTTGGGATATCTACAAAAAGCATTACTAGGAGGTCAATTAAAAAATCAACATTGACTTCAGATTTTACATGCGGCAAGACCTGCGGCAATGATCCTCTGTTAATGTCTAACCCCTCCACCCCAACTTCCTCCTTCCGTAATGAATAGAGCTTTACTTCTGGTAAAATAACAAAAAAGTGTATGCGATTAGCAGGGAGGAAGCGGTTAGCTTAGCCTAGCATAAAGACTGGAAGACAGCAGGAAACAGCTAGCCTGAAACTTTAAATATTAAAGGTCCCCTAATATATTGTTTTTTATCAATAGGCGCATTCACACCACAGTACTTTTCCCACAAAGGTTCATCAGAACTTAGTTCATGAGAACTCTTTAGTTCTCATGAACGTTCACACCGGAATAAGTCCCTGGGGGAGGATTAGGCAAATGAAGCCGCTGACGTCACTTCTTCTTCTTCTGCTTTGGGTTTACTGGCAGGCCGCAAACAACTTCTGCCACCCGAAGTCCCGGCCGGAAGTCCCCGGAGTTGGGGACTGGCTTCAGTAGAAGCTGCTGGGACTCCCCATACTGAGTAAATCGTCAGAACGCCGACACCTCCTCATCTCCACCGCTCCCATTTTTTCTTTTGTGTTGCCTTAAAGGTGACCTATCATGCTATATTTGAACAATATATTGTAGGGCCATACCTATATAAAGTATATAAATATAGTTTTTTTTTTCAAAACACCAAGAAGATCCTGCATTTTAGCCATGCCTCATTTAGCTCTATATGCTCTTTCCAGCGCTGTTTTTGCAGGGGGCTGATTCTGTGAGATGCAGCTGACCACGCCCCCCTGCAGGAGAGGGGAATGTGCTTTGAGGTCAGCTGCTAGGCTGCAGCGGGGAGAAGAGGGGGAGAAAAAGAGATCTCCGTCCTCCATGTTTTATTCTTATAGAAGTAAGAAGAGAAGTAATGGGGCAGAAACCCTCCTTTTTACGCAGCGGTCCAGACATAGACATCAATATTCAGTTGCCAGTTACTTTGGCATTAGGGCAGAGATATCTAGATACTTTCCAAGGTTTGACATANTGTTGACTAATCTGCCCAGGATTCTCCAACACTATTGTATATGCTGTCAGATGCAAGAGTTTCATTGCAACTCCACGGATCTCTTTTCCCTCATACCCAAGATTCTCTAAAATCGAGACACTCTGGCCTGTTTTGTAGCTCCGACTGATCTGATTCACCTCAGTTTGCATGGCTTATTCTCCCACTGTCCTTAAAACAAAGGGAGAGGATACATGTCCGAACAACTTAACCAAACTCAACTCCAAACAAGCTAACCCAAAAACATTCAGCGAGACTGGGAGTGAAAACACCACCATTGCTCTCCTGACACATTCTAAAACATCTCAATCTTGAAAATTCTAGCTGCTGCGTGAGTTTTTATCCTGGATGAAAAATCAGTTCCAGGTCTCCAGAGCCCCTGAAGGGTTCAGGGAGGTTACGAGACACAGAGATCCGGGTAAGCACTTCTCCAGTGAGCAGCCGATGAGAGGGGTCAAATATGTGTGCGTGTGGTGTGTGTGTGTGTGTGCTGTGTGTGGTGTGTGTGTGTGTGTGTGTGTGTGGCGTGCGGTGCGTGCGGTGCGTGCGTGCGTGTGCGTGCGCTGGGGGCGTGCGTGCGTGCGTGCGATCCACAATAATGGCCACGGAGGTCATCATTGTATTGAAAAGGCTGCACATGAGCAACTCCCTTCAAGTTCTCTTGCTCAGAAAACACTTAATGACACATCTTCTGTTTCATTGTGGGGCCTGATTTAGATCAGGCGACCAGAGGGGATAAGTATGTAATCATCAAATCAAATCAAGTTTTATTTATATAGCCACATTTATAAACGAATTTTTGGGTCGAGCCAAAGTGCTGTGCATATAATAAAAATAGCCTACAGTAGAGACACTTTACACGCAAATACAAACTGCACAGATTGTTCAGAATATCAGTATGAGAAAAACAACACCCTCTATCCTTAATCATGAGAGAATGTACACCCTTTCTCTCACTCTCTCCTTCATTTTCCCTTATTTCCTTTGCTGTATCCTTCCCTTCATTCTCCCTTCCAATTTGCTCTCCAGCTCCATCTCTGTGTGGAGACACTTGTGCAATGACAGGAGAGACTCTTTGTACCGCCTTAAGCATTAACTCTTCTCTTTGCTTGCATTACAGCCAATCAGTACTTACGCAGCGTTTTATTAGACATCTAGGGACTACACGTTATAATAACAGCCTTTTTATTTTCCTGTCCCCTTAAACAAAAACACTGCCATTCTCTTATGTACCATTGATGCTATGGGTGAAAATACAGAATGCAGTCTGATTTGAAATTGCTGTTTGATTACATGCTACTAAACTGACCTGCATGTTGGAAGAAATAGAATGTGTCTTTACCACACACATTTTTAAATTGGGGCTCAATGGTTGGCTTATATCCAGGGGTGCACATAACTTTCTCAGTGAGCTACTCAGATGAGTACCTGGAGTCAGTGTTTGGTACACCAACTTCTGGCTCCACTCAAAGTTATTTGATGAAGCCCTCTGTATCACGAACGTCAACGGGGGGGGCTAGTGGAGTACTTCAGGAAAGTCAACGGGGGGGGCTAATGGAGTACTTTGTGACCACAGAGCGTGAACGTTGTGATCAGCTGTTTTAGCGCAGTTCTCCATTTCTCCACGTTAACAGCAGCCCTGTCTGTGCACACGGAGACCGACTCTGTTGTCCGGTGATCAAACCGCCTTCTAGAAAAGCTTCACAAGTATGTCGGTAAGCAAATGCACTTTGTGACACAAGTGACGGTACGCATTTCAGATTGTTGCCGCGCATGCGTACCTGCGTACCAGTTAAGTGCACCCCTGCTTATATCCCTATTCATGCTGGAGCTGGGGCTTAAGGTTAATTATATTACATGTGCACAGATTTACAATTGAAATTGCAGTATCACCAAAATTATCCTCAGTTCATGTCGAGTTTGAAAAGTTTTGAAAAGACAATTCATGACTTAAATTCAAATATATTCATTGTGGCACAAAGTTAAAGTTGTACTTGCAAAACATTTGGAAATGGTGGGATCGGACAGCCAAGAAGGGTGAGGTGTTAAGTAGAGGGATGATAGGCTGTAGGAGGGGGGGCAGAGGATGAAGTCATGTGCCTGCAGAAGGCGCTCCAGCCGAGGTCAGATCCTGTTCATGGAAACCATCTGGCCAGCTCCATCTGAGCCACACCAAACATACAGTACTCTTGATCTTCCTTTCTATCTCCCTCACATTCCTCCAGCCTTAAAACCCACCTTCTGACTAATTTTCTCATCTTCCTCTCCCCCTAACCTCCCTGTCTCCTATCCATCACTTTTCCTTTCACCCCACTGCTTTTCCTCTTCTCTCAAAATATATCCTACTCATTAATGCAGGGCAGCTGCAGGGAGCAGTGTTACTTTGTTTTTCCATGGCAACGCTCCCTCTGTTTCAGCAGATCCAGTTTCAATTTTGGTAGCAACGTGCTCCTTTGCCAGTGCTGTACACATTTATGTGTTAAATAGAAGGACTTATTGCAAAATTCCTGAAAGAGAATCACTGTACTGATCGCTGGCAATTATGAATAGGGCCCCATTCTCAGGGGAGCAAAACAATGAGTTTAAAGTGGACCTATCATGCTATATTTGAATAATATATTATAGGGCCATACCTATATAAAACATGTCTGTGAAGTTTTTTTTTCAAAATACCAAACAGATTATGCATTTTAGCCATGCCTCATTTCGCTCTATTTGCTCTATTCCAGCCCTGTCTTCACAAGGGCTGATTCTGTGGCAAATTAACTGCAGCTGACCACCCCCTCTGCAAACGAGGGGGGCGAGGCACAAGCGTCATGTTACCATGCTGTTACCATGCTGTTACCATGCTGTTACCATGCTGTTACCATGCCACGCAACCTCTCATTCCCCTGATAGGTGGAGAGTTGCCCATATAGGCGGAGCTCCCCGTTTCTGACGTCAGAACAATTTCAAATCTGTATCAATCTGTATCAGATCCGTTGCAGCCCCGTTTTTAGAGATTTGGGTATGGAGGAAAAGAGAGAGGGTTGTGTTTTCTGACACTTGGTGAGTTCCCTGACACACCGGGGACACATATTCATGTATAAAAGACTTACAAAAGTGCATTTTGCATGATAGGTCCCCTTTAAGCAAGAGTAGAAGTAAAGCGTAGGATCAGGACACTGAGAGCAAGAGGCCGCTTGAAGATGTGCAAGGCCGAGGTGACAATAGCAGCACAGCCCTTCAGCCCTTATGTGAAGAGACTTCTAAAGTAACACCACCTGCACAAATTGTAGCCTTGCAGGACCATGACACTTAGTTGCCTCTTCAGGGAAAATAACACATGCACACTCTGTACCTCGTGTATACTGTGCTGATGATCTGTGCTGTATGTAACGTCATGCAGACTCCACCATCATGGGCCTGAGGGATTCTGTTTGGATGCTGTGTCTCTCTGACCTCACCATGCCTATTTTAATGGTGCAAGACACTGGCTCCAACACTCTCACTCAATGTCCTTTTTATACAGACTCTCTTGCTCTAATTTAATAACCACTGTTGAAGACTCTGGGACCCCTAATTGTCAAGGCAGGGATTCACAAGGTTATATGAATAGACTATTGGCTGACAGTCTGTATTTATCATTGACAGAGAAGAGATTCAAGGAAGTTGACTTTTGGCATTTCATTAATTTAAAATAATGATTCGCCCATTGTCATTGCAGATCTATCATTCCAAGTGAGATACCAGTAGTATAGGGAGATACACCGTTAGATACATAGCAATTTAATGGATTTAAAGTGGCAGAGAAATGTGTGCTTAGAATAACTGTATTGGGCTTTGGTTGCAACACTCAACTAAAGATAGAGCACACTCATGGATTCAGATAGTACCCTTTCCACGATTAGTGGGCCATCACCAGGAATCAATGCTAACTATTTCTGTCATTGTAAAAAAAGGATGGTGAATAGAATGATTTTAGAACAGAATGCTATAAATGGAAACAGTGCATGTTCAGCTTTTTCCAGCTGCTATTCTGGTTTAAACCTTGAGTGGGAAATGTGTCTAAGACATTACATAAGCTGCACTGAAGTATAGAGTCACAATGAAATGTACAGTGCAATGGGACAGAATTTCAAGTACTTTTATTTTGAGGTTATGCTGTTTCTTGGGGTAAGATAAGTGAAGATGTAGCAAAATGCATTAAACATTGAAATGTATGACACTAGCCCTTTGTTTTCACTCTCACATAATCTATGTCCCATCAACTGCATCAGAGACTAGGACAGCAAGAAAAAAATGGCTCATAAAATCACGGTCCTAATTGTGTGTAGCTAATGTTCTGTTTAAACTGCCATACGTGGTTTGAGCAGGCCGTAGAAAGAGTAACTTTGTAACCTTTCCTATCCTCCAATCTTCTTTCCATCACCTTTGGCTTGATCCCTCTTGTTCTCTCTCGTTCAGGTAAAGAGGGAGAAAACCTCCCAATGCCACAAATTAGGGGCAGCATGTATAGCAGCAAGTGTAAGTCATTAGGTTATTCTGTTTAGCACCACAGCTAAATAAATGGAGTGGTTTAACTTGGGGATATCCAAAGCCCCGGAGTACCAGCTGTTGGGTCCATCGGTTTGGAAGCTTGCCACTCACATGTCAACAGGCAGGGGCTGTTTCCTAATTATTGCTTTTTGTATCCGGGGAAATAGTTCCAGAACTGGAGATGTTGCGCTTTTCTTTTTGGAAAAAGTAAATGCTTCATTCCCGCGGCATTGTCCTCCGCTGCCTTCGGTCATTTTTTACCGGTGTTTTGTTGGTCTGCACACTAGCGGGGCGGGGCCTGATGTGATCTGATCAAGAATGAATTGTGATTGGTGGTTGCTGTGGCATGAGAGTCTGCATGTCACTCACTCAAGTTCCCCTGACGTGAGAGCCGCGCAATTTTCCATTTTGTAGCAAGGCAAGCAAATAATTGGTAACTGACGTGTTTCGAGTTAATTTACCTACTTAATATACAGCGTCCGTGAAAAATTAATGAAAAATCGGAGTCCTAAGCGATGTGATATCGCGGTTATCGCCATGACACGATATTCGTTAGGCCTAGTCTTAATNTCCTAATGACCCTTGCTGCCTCCTACTGTGTACACTGTAAAAAAAAAAACGTTGTTTTTACGGTAAAAACCTGGCAGCTTTGTTGCCAGAATAATGATGTAAAAACATCATTATTCTGGCAACAAAGCTGCCAGGTTTTTACCGTAAAAACAACGTTTTTTTTTTTACAGTGTACACAGTAGGAGGCAGCAAGGGTCATTAGGAACCAATAGTTCATGTTTTATTCCAGCAGGTTCATCAAGTCACACTCATGATAACAAGTCAATGGCATACAGAATCAAACCGTGGATAAAGGGCAGAGATGAGCTGTCTTTGCAGGGTGTCTGGTTCACTCGACACACTATCCTTTGTGTTGAACCCTCTTGTGTATTTCCCTTTGGAGCCCTGCAGGAGGAGCTGTAGGGCAAAACATGCCGGAGGAACTGCCTGCTGTCTGCAATCTGGCCAGAGATCCTCAGGTCCTGAAGTATTTTTTTCTCATACTGATATTCTGAACAATCTGTGCAGTTGTATTAGCTGTAAAGTGTCTCTACTGTAGGCTATTTTTATTATATGTACAGCACTTTGGCTCGACCAAAAATCGTTTATAAATCTGCTATATAAATAAAACTGGATTTGATTTGATTTGGCTGCACATCAGGAAGTCTGCTTTCTTCTTCTGTCCCAGATAGGGTTAGGGCAGAAAATACATTGAATGGCTAAAGCGTGTAATGCTGCTGGTGTTTCCAATTGACTTTTCGGTGGTTCAAGATGCAGAAAGCTTAAAGTAACACCACTGAAATGTGCTTAACAGATTTGGCTAATCACTAATTGAGATGCAGGGCTGATTACACTTCAGTAGTCTGTTACAAAAACACACAAGATTGATGGTGTTTTGGTCAGGGCAATGTGGATTTTTTTGATTATTTGTTATACTTTTATGATGTTCAAGTGATTTCTATTATAATAGTTGATGCATGCTGTTGTGAGTGTATGAGTGTGTGTGTGAGTGTATTTCAAAACCGCTGTTAATGCACTTCCTGTGACTTAAATAGGTTTATTGTGGGACTGCATATTTCATATTTGTTTAATATTTATGATTGCTTTGTGGCTGTTTTGTGTACTGCTCCTCAACCATCCAAATGTCCCAAAATGGCACGACAACGTATTCCAATATTTCCACATTTTCCACATTTCAATTAAATCATTCTGTCTCGATAATGATGGTCTGTCAGGTAGTACCTCCCACACAGCACCTGTCCTCTGCTGCTTGTAAAGGTGCAAATGGCCAGATGGGTTTCGATGACACATTAAAACAGCTGTCAGGGTGGACAATGGCAGAGATCAATAGCACTAATAAAGTCTCCTTCTGTAAGGACCTTGGCTTTTAAGGAGCTGCAGCTGTGAGCTTTCAACAATGCTGCTCTCAAGGGTTTCAATTGGCTGAGAAGTCCGTAAAACAAGCACTAAAATAAAGCCATTTTGCAGAATGTAATCATGCATAAAGGAAATAGACAAATGCTGAGACGTCAAACCAGCTGCAGGTAGGAAAGCATGCACAGTGGTTTTGCATGGAATCTCATTTTAGATAATGTAACACAGTTTTAGTGACTGGGACATTCGGACCAGCGTAAGGAGGTCAGGTGAGCCAGGTGTGTGTATTTATTTAATTTAAAAATTCAATTCAAAGTTTTATTGTCATTTGCACATTAGCTACAGTTATACAGTAGAGTTATGTACATTATGGATGTTCTTTAAAAAGTTCAGGTGTTTAATAGTCTTAGGCTGTCCCTGAGTCTGGTGGTTTCAGAGCCCGTGTGTGTGTGTGTGTGTGTGTGTGTGTGTGTGTGTGTGTGTGTGTGTGTGTGTGTGTGTGTGTGTGTGTGTGTGTGTGTTTCAGAGCCCAGGTGTGTGTGTGTTTCAGAGCAAGGTGTGTGTGTGTTTCAGAGCCCAGGTGTGTGTGAAGGAGAACATGATGACCTTGGGTTTTGGCGTGAGGAGCCTCTGAAGGAGGAGGCGCGCCCCCGGCTGGCAGAGGAAGAAGAGCATCCTGATCCTGCTGCTTCCACATTTCAGTCACGCAGCTTTGCTCAGATTTCAGATGAGGCATGGACGATGTTTTTTTTTCTGTCGCAGACCGTATCTAATGAAGAGAAATCGCGCTTGGCATCGATGCTTTTTGCATTTTAGGGGATTCATTGTAGATAAATAACCTCTCTGGATTTATTGCACCAACAGAGCATCTGCACCTCGTCGAGAGCGACACAAAACAAGAATCTCCTGCGGATCGTTTCATCATTTAAAACCTTTTTCATGCAAAACAAACGAAGATAATCATAATTTTTTGATACATTTGGACTCAGATCGATTTGACATCCATATATTGCGATGCGTATCCTCCAAACGCAATAATGCTGCGGTGCAGGAGCAGTGAAGCAGCCTGAGAAAAGATGCTGGACAATGTGCTGTCTGGGTGGGACAGGACCTTATCAGTAATCGAATTACTCTTTGCATCGATGCATGTTGCAAATAAAGGGGATCATAGAGAAATAACCGTATTTTTTGGATAATCTGCATTAATTGCACACTCGTTGCAAGCGGCAGAAAAACAGACCCCCCTGTGGATGGTTTCATTTTTTCTTTTTTTTTACACCTTTGACGTGCGAAGTATACAACAAATCTGCATTAATTGCACACTGCACCTCGTCGAAAGCGACAGAAAAGCAGACCCCCCCCCCCCCCCTGCGGTTGGTTTCATGTTTTTTGACACCTTTTTACGTGCAAAATATACAAAAAATTGGACACAGATTGGTTTGATATCGACACACTGCGATGCATATCATCCAGCAGCATGATGCATGTGAAATAGCCTGAGAGAAGGTGCTTCTGGACACCGTGCTGTTCCGGTCCCCGGTCCTGAATGCACGGGAGACAGACACCGACCCGGGTGTCACCGTCAGCCCCGGATGCTGCGCCGAAGAATGGGATACGCCGACCCCTCGTCGGGTAAAGACATCCTCGGCAATAGGTCTCTTTGTTTTATATTCATTTGCGCATTTGGACTTGTCACGCTATTGCAACAGATTCTCTATGGAAAAAACTACATCAAGAGGTAAGTGTTGTCTATGTTCAGAGACAATGGGCTGTAGTGAAGGCCTTGGTGTTTACACTGTAAGGATTTAAATGCATTCATAGCCCTTTTAATGACTGAATGACGTAAATAATGAGTGGTAACATTACAGATTGTCAGTATGGGAGTACTCTGTCTGAAGATGCATGGAGAAAACAAGCTTTCATGGCTGGAAAGAACAAAAGCAATTAACCATCCATCTTTTTTTCCCAGTAGCATTTAGAAACCATTGGATTTATTTTGTAGATATTTTCTGAAAGCGAAGCATCACATTCATGCCATACACAGAGCTCCTGCAGCAGTGTATGGTAATATTTTCTCTTCCTTTTTTTACCCCCCCTCCTCCAAAGATATTTATTTGATTTTCTTGACTGGTGGTAGCCTACATCTTAAAGGTATCAGGTTGAGGTTATAATAAAGCAGCTTGAAGATATTGTAGCCGATGATGATGATAATGATGAGCACAGACATGATGAAGATGATGTGTATTTCTTATTGGTCCCTGTTAAATAAATCACGTCAGCAGTCTGCAGGCAGCACTGCAGAGCAGGTTTTGTAATAGCTCTGCATCATGAGTCTGGGTTGTTGAGCTGCTCCATTTTTTGCACAAAACACCAATAAGAGCCCTTTTCTTCACACTCTGAGACACATTCAGTGTGAGACGAGCAGATGCTGAGAAGCCGGGATGTTTTATCTTAAGGTGGTTACAGGAAATGAAACAAAATGTAAAAACTTTACCCCCCACCTCCAGATATGTTACAGCATATATATGTTCAAGCAAAAACATATATGGTGTAATCTGAAAGCTAACCCCCGCCGGCTAAACCCCCCTCCCCTGGTACTCAATGTGGTGTCATGGCATCTCCATCACTGCGGTGTGAGATGCATGAATTCAGACACACACACACACACACACACACACACACACACACACACACACACACACACACACACACCTTTCAGGCTCATGCAGCAGCAGCCATTTTGCTACAGTCTGTCTGCACACACACCCCATAATGCAAGTGGGGGAGAGAGAGGACGGAGACGAGTGAGAGACTGAGAGGGAGTGGGGGAGATGTGTGAGCGTGTGTGTGTGATGCAGAGAGAGAGAAGACGTCATCTTATGACATCTCTTCAAGCGTAAACAACCAAAAAGCAGCCCACGTCATCACTGCGACCACACCCAAAAGAATGACTCAAAATACAGAAAGGGCTGCAGCATTTACCTAAAACACAGTTACCTTCATTATGATGTTTGTTTGGAGTCAAACCCAACATTTACAGTCCTGGTGCTGAAGATTTGAAACCATCATTCAATACCATTCACTCTAGTAGGGCAATTTACTGTGTCAAGGCTGCAAGGAGCAATTTAATGGTCCTTAAAATCTTAGAAATAAGGTAAAAATTTATGTGTTTAAGGCGTTTATGTCCAATAAGAACCAATGCACTGGAGAGCCCAGGAAGTACTAAAAGAGTGTTGTCTTTCTACCGGATATTTGATCAAACAGGTTAAATATTGCCACCTTTTTAGTTGCAATTTAATAAGTTTGAAGCCTTAAAGAAGTTTTCTCATATTCTCCCTTTAAGAAACGAACTATGCTTTGAACATATGAAGCCCCTCAGATCTCCAGAATGAGTTACAGCATCCCCATGATGAGAGGATTGTGAATCACCTGCACCGAATGGCCTCCTCTGATAATTTCCCCTTGATGTTTGCAGTGAGAATTTAAGCATTATAGGCCAAGATATCCTGAGTTTAAGACTGGATGCAGCAGTTCTGGTTAGACACAGACAAGTGTCAAGTCAAAGTCAGCTTTATTGTCAAAATTACTACATGTGTTATGCATCCGGAGATCTCGAGATACCGTTCCCGCAGTCCCGCAGTGTGACATACATAAAACAAAACAAAAAGGGCCTAGCTAAACGGGGTATACAAGTGCTGAGAACCACCCAGACTCTTTTCCTGCTAAAGTACTGGTAGGTATTTTCAGGGAATCACAGGAAAAACATCTGTGCAAATTACCGTAATTTAAAAAGAAGGCAGCAGAGGAGACATGTGGATGCTTAGATTGAGAGAAAGCTAGAAAACATCTTTGCAAATTACCGTTATCTCGAAAGGCAGCGAAGGCGACGTGTGGGTGATCGAACGAAAGCTCAGTAAGTGAACGTTTCATTAACCTTACATGAGCAGCTCTCTTTACATGACCTGAGGGCAAAGGGCAATGCTCTTAAGGCGCTCCAACTAAGTGAGGAACATTGTAGAGTCACATTAATCAACGTGATGTCAGCCTTCTCTTACTTTAAGATGAAGTGAATGTCGGATTGTGAAATGGCAGACTCAAGAGGAAAGCGTATTAAATGATCCCAGTGATTGACACACTTCTGCAAATGAAGATATGTTTGTTGGACTCGTTTTGACTCGAAGAGGGCGATATTTAAGAATAGTCTCTGGCCCTGCATTGGGTTGGTTTGTAACCATCCAAAAACAAGTGGATTTGCGACGTTTGATAATCATTTGATCATGTTATATATATATTTAAAAAGTCCCTCACAGTTATCTGAGAGGTCAAGGAGACATCTTTGAAATGCTAGTCTGTCTCACCATCAGTCCAAAACTAAAAAATAAATACAATTCACATTATATAAAACAAAGAAAAGCAGAAAATCCGGCTGGAAAAAAACTATAACCAGCGACTATTTGATATTCTTATTCTTAAATGATGACACACTTTGTACCTCTGACTGTATGTTGTGAGCCCTTCTTGAAGCGTTATCTGTATCTTCACTATTTTGAGCAACCTCTTATGTGTTTTTAAGGGCTGTACATGTAGATTTTGCACATTGCAGCACAGTTCATAATTTATAAGATGCAGCACTTCCACCAGCCATTCCCTGTAAAAAAAAAAGCCACGAAAGGAGGGCTCCCATCAAAAACAACCACGTTACATTTCCTGTTTGAGACAGTCAGGTGGCCATCTTAAGGAGCTCTTGGTTTTTACAGGAAAGACCTCAGGGTATTTGATCAGACTGTCAATGTGCCAGAGATACTCTTAAAACAAGCCAAGTCACAAAGTCCCATAGTCCTTCCTGCTTTCAGGTCCCATTAACGAGGCTCGGGGCAGAATCAGAGCACATTAACTCGACTCTTGTTGTTGTTTGTTCGATCTAATGCTTGGATTAGTGTCTGAACTGCGCTCATAATTGAGTCACGGGAGATAAATGGTCTCTCTTCAGGTTTGAGTCGAAGACAGTGGATTGATGTGTGTGTCCAAGGAAGCCACATGAGATTGATTAAGGTTTTATCCGCAGCCACAAGATTGGTAAATATCCGTTTATGTATTATTGAACGAATCGAGCTGTAAGGGAGTGTTTTGGTGAAGATTAAAGAGGCCCTATAATCCTTTTCCCTTTCAATACAATAATACGATCCAAAGGGGCTTTATTAGCATGACCACATTTGAAACGTAGTAGGCCTATTGCCAAAGCATTCCGCACAAGGCGTTATAACCAGGGGTGCACATAACTTTCTCAGTGAGGTACTCAGATGAGTACCTGGAGTCAGTGTTTAGTACTCCAACTTCTGGCTCCACGCGAAGTTATGAGATGAAGCCCTCTGTATCGCGAACGTCCACGGGGGGGGGGTGCGAGTGGAGTACTTCGTGACCGCTGGGCGTGAACGTTGTGATGTCACAGAAGGGGGGGTTGGCGTAGTTTTGGCACAATTCCGTCGTACAGACCGACGTTAACAGCAGCCCCGTCTGTGCACACGGAGACCCACTCTGGCGTCCGGTAATCTAAGCGTCTTCTGGAAAAGCTTCACCAATACATCGTTACGCAAATGCGCTTTGTGACACAGTGTTAAGAATGTCACAAGGCTCAGGACCCAAACGCACAACACCAGAAACAGGTCAGGATTAACAAGGTCTTTTAATTAAGGTCAAAACACAAAACGCTCACTTGGAGGATCAAAACTCTAAACAAAAACATCTACATGGACTATCAAAAATGAAACCAAAAGAGTCTATCAAAAATATACTTAACAAGATCAAGGGATGAATGGCAGGCTTGACGAGACAAGACGAACTGGCACAGGACAAAGGGAGATGCAGACTATACACACTAGGTAAGGGATACAGGTGGCAACAATTAAGGGAGGGGCTGACAATCACACTGGAGGGAAAACACACAAGGGCAGGAATGCTCTGAAACGAGAGGGAAAGGTTACTACAAAATAAAACAGGAAATCACAAGACAAAGCAAAAGACAAAAGGACTGAACTAAATAAACTAACTTAACACAAATGTCTAGACACCACACACAGGTGACAGTACGCATTTCAGATTGTTGCCGTGCATGCGTACCAGTTATGTGCACCCCTGGCTATAACAGAACAAAAACTAAAAGAAACACTAAACATAAATGTCAACAATACATATATGTATAACCCAACAGCATAACACAAAACATACTGAAGGCTATATGCCAACAACGTGCAAATACAAATATATACACATATTATTCCTCTTGTGTGTTATATAGGTTTCTGTGCATGTAAACGGTCTGCTAAGGCTAAAATTGGACTTCTTAGTTTACTTCCGTAATATATTGACATATGGATCACTTGTGTTCCTATTGGCTAGCGTTCCAACACATTGTACGTGATAGGCTAAGGGGCGGGACATCTCTAAGCAGGTTGACCAATCACAACAGAGCCGGCCAGCTAACCAATCAGAGCAGCTCTGGTTTCACACTGATATATGAACTTGAAAACTAGTAGAATACATTTTAAGATGCATGCTAATATAAATCGTGCAGGTTTGGTGAGCTTAGTCAACCTGTCCTCCTAAAGCGAGGCACATTTCTGACTCTCGTGGGTGCAGCTGTTTGCAAAGTGTCATTGAGGAGGTTAAGTGGCACTGAGGAAATGCGCCTGTCCCAGAATAATGACTGCTCGATCACATAAAGGCTCTCTGGATTCAGATTTAGCACAATGCCCACTGAGCACTCTCAGAAATGAGTCACACATGAATCATAATCAGCTAGCAACGGGAGAAAATGGTTTAACGCCTGTTCACAACCGCAGTTAAACACCCAACCTTTAGTATGTAAAGCTGATTTTTAAAGGGTTCAACAAATCCCAGGTGTTTCCAAAGCCTGATATCGTTTATTTCTCTGTTCCAATGACCTGCATTTATGTTCAAAGAAATACTCAAAATACAGAAATGTGCCATGCCATTTCACTATTAGGTGACATTTTTCTTGATTATAATGATGTTTCTTTTGAGTCAAACCCGACGTCCAGAGTCCTTGTGCATTAAATACTGAACCAACGAGTGATTTATTGAATTATCCAATAACTGGTTGCTCTAAAATAGGGATAAATGTGTATCCAGTTTCTCAAAGTCTAACTAGTATTCAGTCCAAAACCCACAAATATTTACTTTAATATAAGATAAAACAGAAAAGCAGGGAGTCTCCGTTTCTTATGAGGCTTCAAAACTGAATTTTTTAAAGACTGATTTAAGAATGATTCACTTATGATTGCAATCTACTGCGCTCCTCATCTCTCTAAAATTAGAAGTAGAAGTGACAACATCCTCTTGATGTGAAGGCTATGACTCACCAACATGTCCTCTGATATATTCACTGTGATGGATAGGAAGAATTTATGCAACAGAGACAAGAATATCCAATATAGTCCTTAAAGGTGGGGTAGGTAAGTTTGAGAAACCAGCTAGAGATACACTTGTTGTTATATTCCATGGAATGCTCTTAACATCCCGATAGCAATGAATATCTGAAGTGCTTTGACAAAAAATGCATTAAAAAATGTCATCTGTGGAAGCCGTGGCGCTGTAAAAAGCACGACCAATCATCTGAGCCGGTCCGGCTAAAGTAACTGGATGGCCAACTGCCTGTCAGCCTTCCATCTGTGCACAAACTTATCTCGTGCCCTCATTGGTCATGTGCGCGTTCGTGTGTGTTGGAGGAGGGGCTCTGTAAGGAAGTCTGAAGGAAGGGGCAGATTTTTTCCGGTTATGTATTTTCAAATTCTAGCGCACTCGAGAACACTTTCATCACCTTTAAAAGTGATATACTTTATAAAAGTATGTTCAATAAAAAGCCTCGTAGAAAGTCTGTTGGCCTTCTCGTCCTCTGCAGTCATTTGCAATTCACAGAAACACTTTCCACAAGTTCTACTCCTCCCTTAAGACCCCGTGATTTCCATATCTTCGACACTCCTGCAGAGCGACAATGCCCAGTGTGAATGTTGGAATCACACCTAGCATAAATGAACCATTAAAACCACGACGTCATTAACAGGAAATCAATTTTTTTAACCATGTTTGGTGTCATTCTTTTTTTCTTGAGCCAAAAAGCTGGTCCCCCTCATATGTGTGTGTGTGTGTGTGTATTTAAGAAAGTGTGAGTGAACACATGGGCGTGGTTGGTATGTATTTTTGCACAGCTAAGGAACCAACAAACCCCAAATAAACGCACTTATTTTTGTTATTAGTGCGCAACAGTTTAACCGACTCAAAGGGGACGAGACAGGAAATTGGACCGGTCCCGTTAATTTCTCGGATGACGGATCTCTGAAGCCGGCCAGAAATGGAAGGAAAAGGTACCTTCACCCGTGTGCACAACACCTCTGTGGAAAGAGAGTGTGTGAGGGAGAGAGAAAGAGTGCGTGTGTGTGTGTGTGTGTGTGTGTGTGTGTGTGTGTGTGTGTGTGTGTGTGATATATATGAAGTAACAAATACATGGTAGTTGTGCCTCAGCCCTGCATGTGACTGGGCTTCTCTTCAGATGCTAGTTGAAGCTGCAGCACATGTACACTTTTTTTGCTGTTTTTTTTATTTTGAAATCTACAGGTTTAGGAAGTTTTATGAGCAAGGAGGGTGGACGCCATCAACACATATTTAACTCTAACTTAACCTGTCTGCATGTTGACAGATGTTTCCGTCAGAATTTTCAGCCAGATTCACAGACCATAATAGTCACACCCTGCCTATCCGATATTAAGAAGAAACAAAAAAAAAGGTAGGACAGTCTGAAGGCATTTTTTAGTACTTTCACAGAAACCCAAGAATGCCTCTTTATTTTTCATTACTCTGAAAGGTATAAACTCTCATATTTTTTCAGTGGTGGTTGCACTTCAGATTTTGCTCTTGCATGTTGTCTGATCCCGTCCACCTCGACCTCCCCCCAAAATCTCCCATTACCCCCAGAAGCTGGTTGGAAAAAGTCTCCTGTTGATGTACTGGCTTCTCTCTCCCGTACGTCTGTTTCCATCCAGCACCCATTTGCAGAATGCTCTCAATCTGTGTGTCATGTGTTCTGCACAGATGTGTGTGTATGCCTGCCATAGTACTGACACTTCTCTCTGCCCCCCCCCCCTATCTCCCCCTTCTCACATCTGCATTGTCTCTCTCTGCGAACCTAGATTTTTAACTTTAATACAAAAAGACAGAACGGTGCAATATTTAATGCACAAAAAAAGCTTCTAAATTGTCTCATTCTGGATTGGTTTTGAACCCCTAAAACACCATTAGATGGAATTCTGTCTTGCTGTTAGATCCAAACTGAGAACACTTGCAAAGGTTTCATCATCTTAGCTAAAACAAGTGTTTGATTTATTACATTGATTATAGTAAAAGCTCAGGAATACACTGCATCATCAGGTGGATGTAGACAACCAGTTTCATTGTTCCATATTTGTACGATTTCATCCATGCATCTTGTTCCTTTATGCATCCCTCCATTGTATTGCTCGCTGTGTTCTTTTATTATAATTATAATTATTATTATAAGTTATTTAATTTATAACTCGCTCCTCATTTACCTCCACAGCCACAGGTAATATTGTGCAATATTACCCATCTTCCAAAATGCTGCACTCCATCTTAAATATATATCTGATGTGATTAAAAAACAACAACATTCATTCTTACAATTACACATTGCATTAAACATTCAAATTAAAAATATATATTAAATTCAATAAAGTTTAACTGTTCCTGAAAGGAAATTTGTGTGCAGCAAAAACGGAGGAAAAAAAATGCAGAAATGTATTTTTTATAGAGAGGCGAAGTCCCGCCCATCTACTTCCGACTGAAATTGAAGTCAATAGAGAGAGAAAGATTATCTCTCGATCCCGTTTGAATTGTGCCACGAATTACACATATGATGTTTGTCAATCGTAAAAAATAATTTCCATGTCAAAAAAGTCACAGTTTGTCGTAAAACTGTTGAAATATGAGACTATGAAAAATACGCAACTAGAAAGCCTACAAATCCCAGAGTCCCGGGCCGTTTCTCAATCGCGAGGATACTGGCTTGGTAGTCGTGTACTTCCAAGTCACTTCCTTCAGAAACGAAGCAAATATGCTTCCAAGCCACGGCTTCGGAAAACAAAGAAGAATGGAACAGGCTAACAAGTGTGCCACTCTCTCTAACGGTTTCAACATAAACTGTACTGAAAATATCTAATTATGAACTTGCTTTACTTTCACGGAACACATTTTTGGTGATAACAAATGCAACAAAGAAACATATTTACCAACACATGTTCTACGCCACTACATACTTACATTTAAATGTGTGCTGCGTCGGTTCAGCCATTCTCCGCAAGGGTTTTTGAAATTGGTCCGTGCGCAAAGCATTGTGGGGATTTGAAGGACGCGAAGTCTACCCATGTCAGCCTCGAAATTTCCCCAAAACCAAGGACGTGGCCTCGGTGGAATTTCAAGTATGCTGGAGATTGGAACAGTCCTTCGGCGGCACTCGATGACGTAGCATCCTTGAAATATTGGCTTGGAAGCCAGTTTCCTCGCGATTGAGAAACGGCC
>NW_011369947.1:27949545-27953545 GCF_000735185.1 Notothenia coriiceps | reverse complement strand
ATTATCGTGATTTATTCTATCAATCAATTTCTAGTCTGTGGATTCTTATCAGTCAATAAAAGCGTTTTCCATTAACCTGAAAGCAGCTAGTGATCAAATGGCAGGGACTAGATTATCTAATAAATAGCAAACACCAAATCCCCACATTAACAACGGTTAAATCACATGACATGTATTTCATCGCCAGCACTTTACAGCTGATATATGTCCTTCTCACAGAGATGGCAAAAGTACACACATCCTTTACTCAAGTAGAAGTACAGATACTCGTGTTTAAAAATACTCTGTTGAAAGTAGAAGTACTGACTAAACTTCTTTACTCAAGTCAAAGTAAAGAGGCTTTGAAATGTACTTCAGTAAAAAGTACCCATAACTAGCAGCTGTTTTAAAGAGTACCTGACCTCCCTTTATATCAAAAGAACAATAATGTCATTGTTAGCTAATGAATGTTTCCATGCTGAACAACGGCAACATGACAACGTTTTCATTGGTCCCTCTTCTTTAGAGAAGACCAGGAAATGATGGATACACAGATCGTGTTCAAATCAATAGGCACGCAATGACTCTAAATAATAATGATCACGCCACCAAACACACATTCAAACTAAAGGAACCAGCCTGTTTGGAAAATGTGAGAAGGAGAAATTACAGGTATTTGAGTTCAACATGTAAGAAGTAGAAAGTACAGGTATTTATTTGTGTTCAAAATGAGAGAAGTAGAAAGTACAGGTATTTGTGTTCAACATGTAAGAAGTAGAAAGTACAGGTATTTGTGTTCAACATGTAAGAAGTAGAAAGTACAGGTATTTGTGTTCAACATGTAAGAAGTAGAAAGTACAGGTATTTGTGTTCAACATGTAAGAAGTAGAAAGTACAGGTATTTGTGTTCAAAATGTGAGAAGTCAAAGTAAAAAGTCGTCAGAAAAATAAGTAGTGGAGTAAAGTACTGATACCAGAAAAATGTACTTAAGTACAGTAACAAAGTATTTGTACTCCACTACTTCCCGCCTCTGGTTAAATCTAATCACATGACATGCATTTCATGGCCAGGCCTTCACAGCTGATAGATCTCTTCTTCTACTGCCAGGTTTCCTGCAGCTGTCTATAAATAATTATCACATTATGGAGCAGACTTCAGATTCAATGAGCCGCGCTGCGCTGGCTGAAACTCGAGCGCTAACGTTTCCTCTATGAATGTGAACATTGTCCAGTGACCTTTTGTGCGTGTCCCTCGGTCTGCCAACACTTTAATGCCAGATGCATTCTGGGTCCTCGATGGAGGGCCGCGAGGCAGAGAATAGCTGCCGTCACTCTGCCAGAAAAAAGCAGTTTAATGGAGCCTCCCCGAGCGAATCAGATCCCAAAAGCTCAGAGGAAGAGTCAGTCCAAGGGCGGCTATTAACAGACAGTGTGAAGCCTGGCTTTTTATTATAGTCCATGTTGAATACCCCAACGTTTTATGATAGAAATGTATAATAAGGGTTCCCAGCACATTGAAACTACTGGACTCTAACTTGGGTAATTTGCACAATTAGCACAAGTTGCGTTAATAAGCCTAGACACAAGCAAAAAAATGGCTTGTGCGATTTGGAACATTTTGGAGTGGCTTTTGAGGTTATTAAGAATCAATTTCTGACATTTTTAGGGTCAAAGAGTCCCCTAAAACTTTAAAACCGACTCAAAATTAATCAAAACAGCCCACAGAGAATACAAATATGGCCACTTTCTGATTAAAACTGAAATTTCTGACCCTGAAAATATCAGAAATTCATTAAACATCCTCAATAACCCACAAAAGCACTCTGAAATTGTCGCCTATGTTGAATACCCCAAAGTTTTATGATAGAAATGTATAATAAGGGTCCCCAGCACATTGAAACTGCAGGACGCTAACTTGTTGGGCAATTTGCACAATTAGCACAAGGTGCATTAATTTGCATTAATAAGCCCAGACACTAGCAAAAAGAATGGCTTGTGCGATTTGGAACATTTTGGAGTGGCTGTGGAGATTATTGAGGATGCTGAATATATTTCTGACATTTTTAGGCGGTTTTGATTCCCCTAAAAGTTTAAAATCGACCCAAAATTCATCAAAACAATCCACTGGGAGAACAAATACAGCAACTTTCTGATTAAAACTGATATTTTGGACCCTGAAAATGTCAGGAATTCATTCAATACATTCAATAACCCACAAAAACACTCAGAAAGCCTGGCCTTGTATTATAGTCTATGTTGAGGATGCTGAATCAATTTCTGAAATGTTTAGGATACAAAATGGCAGATTTAAGTCCCAAGGAGAACAGATATAGCCACTTACTGGTTAAAACTACTATTTCTGATCCTGAAAATGTCAGAAACGTATTCAAAATCCCTCGATAACCTCCAAAACGACTACAGAATTGTCCAAATCGGCCAAGTCATTTTTAAGCTATTGTCCGGAAGGCTACGCAACTTATGCTCATTCTACAAATTGCCAGCCCAACATAATGCAAGTTAGCATCCGGCAGTTTCTATGTGCTGAGGACCCTACTATACATTTCTATCATTAAACCTGGGGGTACTCATCATTTCTGGGTTCACAACAGGACTCTATGAGCTGGTAAACAGACTATTAAGAAGTCTGGATCCTTTAGCAATGATAAGGCTTTCATTGCATTTTAATTTAATGTTTGTGTAAACGTTATTTAACCCAATTTAGTTTAACATGTAATTAGCTCCAGGCTTCTCACTTTTCATTTCAACCTTTTCCAGGTTGCAACGGCATGACATCTTAAATGATAGTGGTGTTATTATTATAACCAGTTAACACTTTAAGGATCCAGGTATGGTAACTTCTGCATTTTGACATCTACAAATTTGAATGCCCAGCTTGGTTGATGGGTCTCTTAACTTTAACACTTTTTACACAACAGGAGTCTATGATCTGGTAAACAGACTATTAAGAAGTCTGAGCAGGCTTCTCACTTTTCATTTCAACCTTTTCCAGTAGGGTATGACATCTCAAATGGTTCCATAGTGGTGTTATTACTCTAACCAGTTAACACTTTAGGTGCGACGGAGCACAGAGTAATTCCTGCAATGTTCTCCCCCACCCATTGTGTGTCTATTTGAGTCGTTTTTATGTTGTTTCTTCGATTTACTACCCTTGTAGAAACATTAATCGGAAAATACATGGCCATGGGTATCCTTCCTAATTCCACAAACCTCTCTGCCTGTCTGCTAGGGTCAAAACCTCGGAGCTGTTTGAGAGGTGGAGGAACCTGCAGGTGTGTAGGTGGGCGCAGAGCAAGGAGGAGACCAGCAACTTCAAGTAAGAGTTACTCAGAAACAACCAGAGATGGCAAAAGTACACACGTCCTTTACTCAAGTAGAAGTACAGATACTTGTGTTTAAAGATACTCTGGTGAAAGTAGAAGTACTGACTAAACTTCTTTACTCAAGTCAAAGTAAAGAGGCTTTGAAATGTACTTCAGTAAAAAGTACCCATAACTAGCAGCTGTTTTAAAGAGTACCTGACCTCCCTTTATATTAATAGAACAATAATGTCATTGTTAGCTAATGAATGTTTCCATGCTGAACAACGGCAACATGACAACGTTTCCATTGGTCCCTCTTCTTTAGAGAAGACCAGGAAATGATGGATACACGGATCGTGTTCAAATCAATAGGCACGCAATGACTCTAAATAATAATGATCACGCCACCAAACACACATTCAGACTAAAGGAACCAGCCTGTTTGGAAAATGAGAGAAGTAGAAAGTACAGGTATTTGTGTTCAACATGTAAGAAGTAGAAAGTACAGGTATTTGGGTTCAACATGTAAGAAGTAGAAAGTACAGGTATTTGTGTTCAAAATGTAAGAAGTAGAAAGTACAGGTATTTGTGTTCAACATGTAAGAAGTAGAAAGTACAACAACTGAAAAATGAAAATGAAGAATTTAAACACATGGGTATAATGGATTCATAGAAAGATGAACTAAGAATGTCCAGAACTT
>NW_011369947.1:27907470-27949525 GCF_000735185.1 Notothenia coriiceps | reverse complement strand
CTTGTTCATGCGGATAGGTTTAGGGAGTCACAAGGATTCAAAATAGTGTGTATTATTGTGTTCTATTAGACAGCTTTGTTGAATACTCCATTCTGTCAATCACGGCATCCTACCTACAGTTGATAATACTCTCATGTCTCTTGAGAGAGTAAGTTAAGCTAGCTCCTGCAGCTCTTACGCTAAGCTCAGTGCAAAGACTAGAAACAAGGAGAAACAGCAAGAGGGGCTCTGTTGAGACGTACAAATCTGCCTTCCAGCACCTCTAAAGCTCACCAATGAATATTTCATTTGTGGTTTTGCAAAGTGTAAACAAATACATATTGTATTTAATTAGTGAGTTTAGAGGTGGAGTAAAGCGAATTGTGATGTCTTTGGATACTTCAAGAGGTGTTTCCCCATGTTTCCTAGCTGTAGCTTCACATTTAGTGGACAGATATGTTTTGCTCACACAACTATCAGGAAGCATAGTTCCCAAAATGTCAAACTATTAATTTAACCATGTTCAGTGTGCCATTCTTTTAACCAATACTGATACTGAAAATACTACTGTTTATGGGGACCATTCTTTTTTATATAATATCAGGCTGAAGGAAACTTGCAGTTTGTGGATTTGTCTGATTAAATTGCATTACTTTGTGTTGCTGTTATTTTGTCCACCCTTTGTAGGTGGCTCTGGACTCTCCGCTTGAAGCCTGTTTGATTTACGTGAAGCACTATGAACCCTACCTGAAGGATCCAGTGGGCTACCCCAGAGTGATGGTGAGTGCTTTTCTTTCTCTCTCCACACTATCTGCAGCAGCACCTGAACGCCCCTCTCCAGCCTGTTCTAAATAACCAGCCACATAATGGACCTCTGCCTGCTGGATATCACTCTGAGTGCGCTGGATGCTTGCCCTTATCTCCTCCACTCTTTCAGCTTGTAGCTGATTACAGAGGCATTTTTCATCATTACAGCAACAATGAGCAAGGGCCAGTGCATCTTTGTCCCTCGATTAATTTGAGTAAGATGGATATCAGATTATTACAGTGACTGGCTCTGGGTAAGCTTTCCTTTTATTTCTGTTCTCCTGACCCTCCTCGACTGTGGGTTTTGTTGTGTTTTGTTTGGCATACACAACTCTGTCAATAGGTTATCCAAAGACCTTGTTGGGGCTGCAGTCCAGTCACAATTGAAAGTCATTGATCAGACAAACGAACCGCATGCTGAGAACTTGATAAGCTAATCCTGCTCCCAAAGCCCCCCATCAGCATCTCACTGGGTGGGAGGAGAGCGTGTGTGCAGCATGTGAAAGTATGTCTCGAGTAGCAGCCTTTGAAAAACGGTGTGTGTGTGTGTGTGTGTGTGTGTGTGTGTGTGTGTGTGTGTGTGTGTGTGTTTGTTTGTGTGTCTAGCATTCGCTCATTGGTGCTTCTGTGTACGTGTAAAGGAATACGAAGTTCGGTTTGTGCAGGGTTGCAATGTTTCTGCATTGACCAACCTCTAAATTCATTGATGATGATGAACGATATGTGGCAGATTACCGTGGCAGCACTAAAAAGACATTTAAACAAAAGACTGAAGGGCATATATGATTGGCTTTCAGGCCTTTGGCTCAACTCATTAGAATTCATCAAGACCAAGAATGAAAAGAAACCGTTCAGTGGTATAATTTGAGGGTTACAGTGTGAAACTGGCTTTCATGCGCCAAATATTTTAAGTTGAAGGTCAAGGCGGCCGTTGTGTGGGAGTAGTAATTTGTGCTGAGGGTGCAAATTTGTGTTTGAGAGAAGTGGTGAGATACTCCAGCACTGCACTTACGAACAAGTTTGAGAAAACTGAGACTTTATTTGAGTATTTGAGTAAATTTCACATTTCAGTTATCTTATGACTGCGCTTAATGATCGTTTGATGACGTTTTACACAACATGAGATCAGATAAAAGAGATAAAATGGACTTTTAGATCTACATAATTGGGCCCCTGAACCTCTGAACCATATACATCATAAAAATACATTAAAACATCTTATAAACTTTAACGATTTAACGCTTTACAGCAAGGGTTTTCAAAGTCTGAGATTGTAAGCCTCTCTTCAGAAAAAGCTTGGAAAAATGCACCCTTAGTTCAATTACTTAAATTCAATTCCTAGATGCATTAGATGGTTGTATCATTTATTATCCCATAGTCATCGAGCCAAGACACCGTAATATTGCTGTTAGTGACATTAATCTGACAACACTAAATACATAAAAAAGATAATTACTGTTGGTGCATTTATCAGTGTCTGTGCATCACTGTACGAAAAACTCAACAATTCCCCCCAAATCCTGGATCTCAACTCCCTTTATTACTTTATCACACATTTAAGTTCCTCGATCTGATCCTCTCGTGTTAACAAACGTAATATTTCTCACTTCCATTCACCAAGCCCCCCTGGGGAGGTCCTTCTCACACTTTGAAAACCTCTGCTGTAGAGGCTACAGAGCTAAGAACACATATTTTTAAATTGTACAGAGATTTTTTTAGTGATAGTACTTTTATTGAATACAGAAAGGTTCCAGTATTCTTCCACACTGGTGGGGCTACTTGTACGCAGTGAATTATTCTGTGGGTTTGTATTTGCACATTCAAAGCAGCCCTCTTCTGTATTCAGTGAGAGTAGTGCAGTGCAGGCCAGAGGAGAAGGAGGATGCTCTGTATTAATTGTCTTCTGGATTGTTGGTCAGGACCCAACAACAACACACAGACTGACAGTGATGGAGAGGAAAGTACTTCTGCACAGTGAAGCACTTTTCAATGGATACAGAATTAGCTTGATTATAGACTATAATATACTCACCTACTGTATTTAATTTGAGTATGTTGTAATATAATGATCAGGGTGATTAAAATGGTGAGGGACGACACTGGTAAATGTTCATTTTTGCAATAAATGATCGATTCACAAGTAATATATTTTGTGTTTTCAGATGCTACACTTGTTCTTCTATGGACTACCTCTGTTGGGTGCCTTTGTTTACGGTCTCCTCAAGCCTGGGTGCACATGGATGTCAGACTGGACTTTGTTTTTAGCAGGAGCCATGATCCAGGTAACACCATAAAGACAAACAGTCAATAAATATAACTGGCTCTGAATACTTTATTTAGGATACAGGTGCTGCATATTGAATCAGGTTGCGCTGACAGTTTTTTTGCATTGCATCAAATCATTAGGGTAATTGCAACCTATGATTAATTAAAGTTAAATTAAAGTAAAGTTTACTTTCATCAATAAGAGGTCTGACACGTGTCACTTCAATTAAACTCTTTGAAGTGAGCTCATATCCTGCTAATATGACCTGGTCCATATTTTTCCTTTGAAGCATATTTTTTCTGTAATTAACAAGCTGCTCTGACGGGAAGATTGGAGCCATGAACCAACAGGAAGAACTTGATTAAAGCCTTGTTTCAATGTTTATAAAAGGTGGCATATTTTCAGTTTTTAATTAATAGCCAAATACTTAAGTCATCCCTTGTGAAGTTGCCTATTTGTTGGCCTATATATTTTAACAGCAGACTAATGACAAGGGAATGTAAGTAAATATTTCCCCCCATTTCTCTCCAGGAACTGTGGAAGAAACATTCCATCAGTGTGAATAAAAACCAACTAGTGGAGTAATCATTGCAGATAGATAATATTCAGTATAAGTGTATGACAATGCAGTCTAACCTCTGCCTTGTTTGTGTCTCCTTCCAGTGCCAGTGGGCTCACATCGGGGGGTCTCTCCACCCTCGTACTACGGCTCAATTTCGTATCCCAAATGGGGTTTTCTGGTCCGTGCTGGTAGCTAACCTGCTTTATGCAGTCACTCCCATCCTGGTGGCCTTGAGGGTTTGCAATAACCCCTACTTCTTCCTGAAGATCGCTCCGTTTCCTGGGCAGACCGGTTTGCCAAACAGTGAAGAGAAAGATACCAAGATCAAAGACAAATAGTTATTCTTAATCTTATCTGACCTTTGGAGGTAAATACCTGTGTGATTATTCATGAAGAGTTGTTTTATTTCAAATGCCAAAATACAAGATTATTTTGCTCAAGATATTTGGGTTTTGTTTTTAATTGAATTGCTTGATTATAATAACGCTTTGATTCCTTATGTAATACATACTGTGAAACAGCTTATTGGTCAGTAAAGACGGTATGTAGCGTCCTAAACTAGACAATGAACACGGTAAACATTATACAAATGCTGTAAATCAGCGTGATACAGTAGCATTTTCATTGTTAGCATTTTGAGCCGGTATGGAAAGACTTAGTTTTGTTTGTTTTACTTCCAGCAAATAAGTGAGAAAAAGGAGAGGGAACAGCATTACATCACGTCTGTTATTAAACTCTTACAACCTTGTGCCTCAAGGACTCTAAGAAGCAGCAAATAGCTTGTTGACGGGTGAAAACACCATGCTGTTGAGGTTTTACATCTTGTATGTTGGATGGGTCCTTCAGAAAGTGGGCAGATTGCCCCATAACAGAAACATCAAGGCAATTGAAAGAATATATATATACAGCAGCGTATGATGAACACAAATCTAAAAATGTGCACACAGAGTACTAAAAGCCAATGGCAGGAATTGTATTTCCAAGGTTAGTGCTCACTGTTCTGTATAATATTATATGACAATGCGAGTGTAAATCAGGGGTTTCAGTTTTTACACTCTTTGCAAGTAAAGCTGTTCTTTTCGAATACATATTTAACACATCTAACCCGACATTGGAACCATTTCCGTTTATGATTTATAATTTAGACCTTTTCTCAGAGACACTGTTCAGAAATGCTAAGTTTCCTTTTTACACTTGTTCCTACACCTCAGCTCTATTCAGTTCCACAATAACACAAACGAAATGCACATGATTGAGTTTGTACTTTGATGGGCAGTGGATGGGTATATACCATATGATATACAGCCATGAAGGTAACAGAATAAACCACAAAGCCTGAACGACATGAACTTGAGGTGAGCTGAAAAATAATACTGCAAATCATCCTTTGTGTGTTCAACCCAAAAGGAAAGCATGTTTCCTTTGCTGAAGTTTGTAAGCATTCAAAATGAGTAATTGGATGTGACTCTTTCTGTTACCTGCATTGAAATACTTCAACACAGAAGGAAATAACAAGGTCTTTATATTTCAGTGTGTGTAGCTGTAATAGAGAGGAAACCAAAACAGAAGAAGATTTAGCAATAGCAAAAAGTTATATGAAGTCTGGGAAAAATTACAGATCGAATATGTTTAACAGTAAACATGTAACAATTCATTTACAAGCTAAACTAGGCTAGGTTAATGACTAATTGATCGCTTTCAATGTATCAATTTATTATAGCATCCTGACTTGGACAGCACTCTGATATGTTTCATCTTCACCATGCATTATTATACTAGACTAGTTTTCTTACAAGGACAATTAAGTCAAGTTGTTGGCCCTTCACTCTAAGTTTGGAGGGTTTGCCATGTTGTTTGGTGCAGAAATTATGAAAACGTGTATATTGCTTATGTTTTGGATATATTGCAGAATGTCAGCCCACACACGCATGAAATAGAAATGATGGGGGTTTGAGTCTGTAGGAGGGGGACTTGATAAATACACAATATGCTTGTTATTTCTGTTGTCTGGAGCCGCTACAGATCATTACTCACAGCTGAGTGGCAAGGATGAGCCAACATGTGCCGCAAAAGGTAAGGTATACTTCAACAGCGGCTCTTGTCACTCTCTCACTCTGTTGAACACATTGCCGCTGTCTGCTGCCAGCCTATCTCGCTTTAAAAATACAGCTTTATTTTTCTCTAAGTGGGAAAATAAGATGTGCCTCCGCCATTCTTCATTCTGTCTGATGGTGTGTGCCGAAATTGTGTTTCATCACTTCACGATTTAAATTCCTTTATCCTGTTTGTTTCTTTTCTGCTGAGTGAGGCTGCTTTGTGCTCGCTCTGTGTGGGAGGCCCAGTAAAGGAGGCTGCTGTGGCTCTCATCATTGACTTTCACAAAGACATCAAATGATTGAGGTTTTTGTTTGCTTAAACAAACACATTGAACCAACCAGCAGGCTTTTTGTACTAAGTTTTAGAAGCCATGTATAAATCAAACAGTTTAACTCAACATTTACTGGATAAATCCTCTTAAAGCAATACTCTTGAACGTTTCAACTGAGTGAATGTCTTTTAAGTCACCATCAATTGCTGAATGAGAAAACACAATGGCGATTGAGCCTATGGCCTACTAATGAAGGCTTTATTTTTGCAAAACACTGCAACCAAAAACCCACCTGCTAAAACGGCTTATCTGCAATGGTGGTGCCGAAAAGCACACAGAGATCTTTGAACTTCAACCTTTGACTAACGATGTAATATCATCATGTGAATCCAGCCTGTCCTCCTACAAAAAACGACCAAATAGGTCGATTGTTTAAGCAGTTTAGATTACGACCCATAGCCGCGTTCTAAAGTGTAGCACCTCTAGTGGTCGTGTAAGAAACAACATGCTCCCGTTTATTCGTTTATTCACAAATAAGCTTTTTAAGGCAAAAGGACTGGGTCTCTAAAGGTTATTTGAAACAAAAGGAGAATTTGCTGAAACTGTAGGTAATTGGTGAGTGGTAATGATTACAGGGTATTTGTTTAATGTAGTCAAATGATTTTACACCATAAGTTAAGAGGACATAATGCGGTAGTAGGGGAATTATACTAAGTACCAGGATGTATTGTGAAGTGTTAACACATTTTATTTTTAAATGGTTAAATAAAAGAAAGACAGCAGAGACAATTGTGAATACTGTGAGGACTCTTCCCAGTGTGAAACCTGACAATGACTGACAAAATAAAACAACAGATTTTCAACAGACAATGTAATGTGGGCCGCCAAGCCTTTTCAATTACATGCTAATGCTAATGCTTTGGATGCATTTTAGTCATTTAAATGAACACACAGTGTTTTCTTGACAGGGATAAAGGAGGTTATTTACACGGTTAGATAACGCTTTATAAAACAGCATTGTAACCATTGTCTCCACCCCTAGCCCATCAATAACAGCGGCCCACTCATAAGTAATTATCCAGCGCACTTCGCTGAGCAATAGGCCAACAGACAGGGAGAGGCAGACTCATCTAATTCACTCTCCCTCAGCAGCTTTTCATGCTGAAGTGTGCCATTGCCCCTGCTTGCACATGCTAGCAATGCATTCTCCGTGTGTGACAGAGGCTTTAAATCAAATGTGGCCGCTCCGAATAGCTCTTTAATCCCATAATGGGAGTCACAAGGGGATCTCTGCTGCAGATGCCTGCTCGGCTGTGCAGACGGGCTCCTGAGAGCTGTGGCTCTGAAAAATACAACTAAACAACTCACGCTGCAGTGAAGGGAGAGGTAGCGCTTTATCATGAAATGTCTTTTGAATAAATGGTTTTATCAATGCATTACATTGTTTCATTTAAAGTATTAAGGCACTACATGTCATTAAGTCCTGTAGGTCCGGGCTAATAAATGGATAGTATATTTTTAATCCATCTAGAAACCAGGTAATGTATGAGCTTCAAAGTGTAAGTATAAAGATTAAGGCAGATGCTGTTTGCACCCGGGTGACTACAGTGGATAATGGCAGCCCACTGCTCCTAACACTATGGGTCAAATGCAGAGAAACCGTTTAGTTACTAGTACCTGTACTATGTAATGACAATAAAGTTGAATCATCTTCAATCTTCAATGCTAGTAGCACCCGGGGTGTACTGTTAAAAAAGCAGTCTTTTAAGCCACTCTTGGGTGATATAGTCTCAAAACTGGAGATTCTGGTTGCTCTCCAGTATTTGGCTCATTCTAATCCACATTCCTCTTTCACTGAACACATGTGGCTGAAAGGCTGGATTCAAAACTGTGAGGTGTCCTAGAAAATTGTCCATTGCTGGATTTGAACCCCGCTCCTCCGTACATGGACCAGGCCCTGTGTCCAGCTCAACCAAGTGAGTGGTCTTTGTTTGTTTTGTTTGTGAATATGCAACACAATATTTAAAAAAACAACAACTGGAATGACAAGGCTCCTGATTTATGATTACATTTTTTTTTTACAATATACGTTTTAACTGAGTACAAAAGATGCATCTTGCTTAATACACTTGTTTAATTTGCTTACTTAAGGTTAACAAAATGCATAGACAAAACAAAGGGTGTGGTTGTGGTGGGGGTGTCAAAAGTGGCCATTTTAGCCCATTTTAGGACCCCTGACTCTTCAGCCATGTTTGGTAGCAGGTGGGTGCCATTTAAGTGTAAATGCACCAATCGGCTCTAGTTGTACAGGATTCAAGCTCTATGCAGCCAGTATATTTAATTGTTACACACAAGGTAAATGCAGCGTTCCTTCAGTAGGCCTTGAACAAATGTTTCACACTGAACAACTTGAAGCTACATTCATTGATTTTTGCCTAACATTACCAGCTCTGCACATCCATGAATCTCCAGGGACAAACTGAACTCTAGCACATTTATACTGGACACTTTAATGCACCAATGCAACAACACTACATTATTGATCCCTACCTTTAGCGATCCTTCTTCTTGATTTTGTTTGGACATCTGGGCTTTTAAATCCTCAAAATCCAGCCTTCTGAATCACTGCTGATGGACATCTCTTCCCTGTGGTTGTTCCCAGTTCAATTTCTGTGCATCTCATTGGAGAAAATTACCTCCCTCTGAGGTAACAGGTAATCTTAGAAAATCCTCAGTGCAACAACAATATTAGAAGGAAGTTGCCTGAAGGGTATTCCTCAACTAATAATAAATGTGCAGGAGGATGATCTTTCTCTGCTCTGAGGTCTCTTAATGGAAGCAACTCTTCTGCAAAAGCCTTGTCTAAATCCAATGAACACGCTATTAACACATCAATTCCACTGTTAAAGTCTTTGGAGGCATCCAGCTGCTTGTTATAGCCTGAAAGCAAGTTGTCAATACCATTGACCTAGAAATTCTCACTTCGACAAAGCTTTGCCTAATTGTCAACAGTTTCCCTGCTCTTTACTTTGGTCTCATGCTGATAGCTCTGCGATGCTCCATGGAGAACCCAGGAATATGTCTCAAACTCTGGGAGTCTTTCTCAAAGTGCTGCCAAACAGGACTGCAGAAACATCGTTCTACAAGACACTGATAGTCAACTAATCACAGCAGCACAGTATGCAAAAAATAAAATCCATCAGAGCAGTTTCATTAAAAAAAAGAAGTTCAACACAGAGTGCAGCTGTCTCATGCTGTTTAGTGTCCTGTCTCTTCTCATTGTCAGCTGCTATTATCTCAAAGGCCTGTCTTATTTTGCCCTTATTCTCATAAAAGACTCATACAGAGTCTCCACCACATGCCCATATGTTGCTCGAGAGTGTCTTCAAAGTCAGACACAACAGTGATGCTTTGCATTTAGAGCAAAAGCATGTAGGGCTACAGAAACCAATAGTTTGACAGTCTTTCCAAAAATGCAATGAAAAGGCAGCAGGAGCAAAAAGCTTTCTAAATGCTGATTTCACGCTGCTGAACATTAGCTGATACATTCAAAGTGTTATACTAAAACTGTCACAACCACTGGAGAGGTCTCATCTTCAACTGGGATCATTCCAGCACTAACTATTGCTGGACCCAGTCTGTATTGCAAATTCACAGATATCAATGAAGCCACTGCATTTCTTGAGTATATTAATATGGTTCATATGTCTGTTTATTGTTGGAAACCACCTGCTTTTTTGGGCCAAATGAATTGATCATTGCAATACATGATGATCCTAATTATGTCATCATGAATTAATGTCTATATTGCATTTGGTTTTTATTAAACATTTTATTAAGTTGTGAAGGAAGTAATGACATTTACTGCTTGAGGAAAAGCAACACTACTGCAATATTTAAATATTGAGCAACATCTGCAAATAAGTATCACAAATAAAAGCAACATTTACTTTTTGTCTGGTAAAAGAGACATACATTTAACAGTGTTTGTTTACGTTTCTCTGGTTGTTCTGCTATCTGGGGATAGGATAGCTGTAAAATATTTGGTTAATGTTGGCTCTCAGCAACAACCTCTCTGGTCAACATAGACACAGTGTATATGTCTATAGGCTTTTATTGTGAAAGGGAGATCCCAACCTGGAGTCAGTCCAAAAATGTATCCTGAAAGTGAAGCTTATAGGGAGCTGATGGTGCTGATGGTGCAATACATCAGCCATCACATTGTGCAGTAAACTTTTACGACTGAAAAATGTTGTCTTATAATGCCGTACAATTCTTATAATGTATTACAATGGGAACATTTGAGATAAAAATATATTTTGTATTACTGTTCCTCATAAAGATGTTTGAATGCATTTGATTTGTGTTATCATAATGACATAATTCAGTTCTAATCTTCAGTCATAGTGTCAACACAAACAGCTTTCATTATTTCAAAGTGTGTATGTTCTTCCTGAAAGTTAATGAGGTCTCACTGCATTAACTGCTACGAACTGTGTGACACTCATACCAATAAGTGATACTCTAATGGCTCTAACAACAACAGGAAATACACTCACAAACAAATCAGTGTGAAATCATTGCTGAGTGCTTTCCTTATCCACACAGCCTCACACTGAAATGTGTGCTGCGTCATCGGAGGACTGCGGGACCCACAAACCCCGGTGGTTCCCCTGCAGTGCGAGAGATCAGCGATGGGACAGGGAACAGAGAGAGAGGGAGGGAGGCAGAGGGGTGAGAGCTGCTGCAGAACAACGCTTAGCCCGGCTGAGGAGTAAAACGCCACATCTGCTGCATCCAGACATTCATCCTGTTGTGATAGCCATGGTAAGTTCACTTTTGTGCTCCATTACCACGGTTATGCTCTGCAGTTCTCCGTGCTGCGTGGGAACTGCAGGGATGTTCATTGGACTAACCTTGAGAAAATGATGCAGCAGGGCGGTTGATAGTTTTCAATGTGCATGTAATGTTGCTGCTTTAGTAACCCTGCTTCACTGGGGCCTGTTCAGATGTTACGTACTGCAGCAGTGCTGTTTACATACAAGTCATTATTCTCAGGTGACACTGACAATGCAGAGCCGTGCACGCAGCTGCTGTATACCTACTTGACTCCTTTCATTTTGTTGTCAGGATAATATTATTTCAGTACAAACTATGTGCGTAAGCATGTGTTGAAAGTGTGTTGCAATGCATCATGGTTTTATGCAGTCCCTGGGTCAAAATACACACCAGTCTGCGGCTGTAGTGCTCTGAGCAACCACTGCACACTAATCCATAACCTAGAGAGAGTGTGTAAAGATAATGAGCTCTAGAGCAGAATAAGCAGCTGTTGCTTTCAGGAGTTTTTCAGCAAGGTGATCCTTCATTGGTCACTGCCTGAGGGAGTTTGTTTCCATACTCTGGAGAGAGTTTCAGAATGTGTTGTGGTATTTTTCTGCTTTTCTCTACATTAAATATGTACAGTTTTGCTATTTTACTTCTTCAGTATCTGTGAGGATTTCATGTCTGCATATATTCCTTTGTTTACTATTGGCCCCTACTGTGCAAATCCTGTTTCCCCCTCAAAACTGTCCAAAGACTTACTTTTCCCTTCAACTGCCACTTGGCAGAAAATATAAAAAAGTGCAAAACAAGATACAAGTTTCGTCCATCCGGCGAGGACTATCTCCTCTTTTCATACGGTGACTGTGAGCTACACAGCTGGCAGCTTAAAACTGCTCAGTGTAGCAGACTGTGACTTGAAAGCATGACTCTCAAACCAAAAACATTCAAGACACAGTTCGCTAACCTTATTTTCCTGTTTTGAGAGAACTGAACAAATCAATTATCTGCTGCTTTTTGTTTGGCTCACTTTTCTCAATGAACAGCTCAGCTATCTAACTTTTAAACACCTAAAGTTCTCTGTCAGAGTTGCAGCATGACAGAGTTTATTATTATTCCTTTCTCATAAAGTTTAATCTTCTGTTTTGGACCCCTAATAAGTCACGATTGTCCTTGGTAGGCTACTCTTGATTGCTTCCCTGCAATGCTGCTTTCTGGTTTCTCAATGTTTTCTTTTAACCTGTGATCACCATTATTCTCTGTTGTGTCCCTTTCGGCAGTTCTTGAAGCGTCTGCGGCCTCTGGCCTTCAGGAAAATGTCCTTTTTGGTTTTTATCCTGACTTCTGCACTCTCTGTGACTTGCCTGCCTTCTGACACAGACAAGGGAAGGAGAAAAGTGGTGCACGTGCTCGGTAAGGAAAATATATTTATTTTGCACATCTTGCAGCTCACAGCAGCAAAGAAATGAGCTCCTATGCTGCACTAATCTGCATAGCTGTTACATCATGTACCAATAATTAAGGAGGATACACTGTCTGCAGAGGTCAAATTAGTTTTAGAGATGGCACCATGAAAAATGCTCATGTTAAGTCTTACCCAGGGTTTAACGATCCTAAGAAAGAAAGAAAACCGGCATGATAAAGACCCCAATACTGTTAAGTCAAGAATATTGAAAGATGGTAATATTATATCACATCTGGCACGACCACCAAGTATCCAGTTGAGGACTGGTTAAGATTCCTAACATTTACCCACAAAGAATATTGATGACATCAGGGATTAAACTAATCGACTGCATCAGACCCGGCTGTCCCTTTTACTGCCATGTAGAAGTAAAAGGTGGGGTAGGTAAGTTTGAGAAACCGGCTCAAGATACACTTTTTGTTATATTCCATGGAATGCTCTTAACATCCCGATATAGCAATGAATATCTGAAGTGCTTTGACAAAAAATCCATACAAAATGTCATCTGTGGAAGCCGTAGTACTGTAAAAAGCACAACCAATCATCTGAGCCGGCCCGGCTAAAATAACTGGATGGCCTACCTGCCTGTCAGCCTTCCATCTGTGCACAAACTCATCTCGTGCCCTCATTGGTCATGTGCGCGTTCGTGTGTGTTGGAGGAGGGGCTCTGTAAGGAAGAGGCAGATTTTTCCCGGCTGTGTATTTTCAAATTCTAGCGCACTCGAGCTGGTTTCTCCAAAATTACCTACCCCACCTTTAATGTACATAGACATTTGTTCTTTTGTTATAAGATATTCTCCAATGATTGAACTCCTCTTCCCGGCCTATGCATTATATGTAATCTGTGTATACTTTCCAACTATTTAAACATGTATATTTTCCTATTAAATGTAGAAGATGCATGTATGAGGTTATAAAATGGAAAACATGAAGAAAAGTACGACAGAGTAAATGTTCTTTAACTTTACGGAAAAACAAGTTTGACATTGTTTTGCAGCTAGTCTTTAACTGTGTTTGTCTGCTTTGTGTCTGGTGCTGGGCAGGTAGTTTACGGCGTTGTTCAGAACTTGTTCGCAGTAATTAACGACTGCCTTCTGCTTCTGAGCTGCCAGTTTTACGAAGACAGTTTAACACATGTAGAGTTGCATATTTTCCAATCTTCAGCCACCTTCTTGCACACGTGCATTCTTAATACCAGTAGGAGTCGCTAGCAGCGTGATGTTGTTGGTCTTAACATCATTTTTTAGCTTTTGGGAAATAAAGTCTTACGGTTTTGATTAAACACCAATTTGTGTTCATGGTTGCTGGTGATAAACAACTTTGAAGAGAGCCGAAATCAGTGACATTACTAATTGCCGGTTTGGAAGAAAAATTATTAGTGCCTTTATCTGGTCACAACATAGCAGAAAACCTCTTGCAGCCGCTCATTAAATGTTTACACACACACACACACACACACACACACACACACACACACACACACACACACACACACACACACACACACACACACACACACACACACACACACACACTGAGCAAATGTCTGCCAAAAATGCAAACTAGGTCTTGTTATCGCCCATTAGGAGAAGAGGCCTATGGTAACCATTAGTCCCGGGTCATTTTGGCAAATTACTCTCTGCAGAGGTTGAGGACAACATGTGGAGTGGGGTAATCTGATGATAGGTGGAGCAGTAAGCACTGTAGCTTCAAAGCAAGGAGGTTCCAGGTTTGGTTTTTCTGTGGGAAATGCATATTGTGAACGTGTTAGCATTGACTGCACATATTAGTATTGCAATTCAATTCAATAATGCTACATGCAACAATTCAACTGTACATACAACCAACAAGAAACAACACTATCATTCAAAAGGGACAAGGAACATACTGTACACACTGTAGAAACTATAAACAAATGATAGCAAATATTAACTTTGATAAGTTGCATTATTCAAAATATAGATTTCTAGCCAATGAAGTAGTTAAGTATCGATGAATAAAGAAAGTAAAAACATCGTAAGAAAGCAGAGAAGTAAGATTAAGGAAAAGGTCAGAAAGCTATATTCCCCTAAAACAGAGTTTATCTTCCCACAGAGGATGACACCGGGGCAGTGATTGTGCAGACAGCTCCGGGTAAAGTGGTGACACACCGCGGCGGTTCCATCACTCTGCCCTGCAGATACCACCATGAGCCGGAGAACACCGACCCCGCTCGCATTCGGATCAAATGGACCAAAGTGACCGATGCTCTGCAGTTTGAGGACGTCTTTGTGGCACTCGGGAGGTTTTCAGTCAATCATTTTGTATATTTTGTTGTAATACATTTTTGTTTTCTCAGTTAAAGAACCCAAGAAATGTTTATTTGATTTTCAATATATTTACTGCCACATACTATCGTGCCAAACACACCATGACAATGTAATATTTAATTTTCATGAACCCACTGTGTCAATAAAAAAATCATTGCTCTTTTTAGCAGGCGATAAAAGAAGAGTTGCCAAATAAAATCAATTCATAGAGAATTTCTCATGTTAGAGTATTTCTCAATATGTTTGCTCATCGCAGCTTTTATGAGGGCAAAATGAATTCATAGATTTCTCTGAAATTCCTCCAGGGAGCAGCGTGTGTTTGGCTCGTACAAAGGCCGAGTGTTTCTGGAGCAGGCAGGACCCGGAGACGCCTCGGTGATCATCCAAAATGTCACACTGGAGGACTATGGACGCTTTGAGTGTGAAGTCACTAACGACATGGAGGACGATACAGGATTTGTCAACCTTGACCTTGAAGGTCAGGAATTAAAGATGCATTGAAAGAGATTTTGTCGAAGCTCTGACATTTCTAATGCTCCACTGGCTCTTGTATAAAATGTTGGCCGGAGAGCTAGACCAGTTCACGTGAGATTCAAGTGAAATTCAAACATTTTACACACACACACTCAAGAGAAGGTCTGTTTCTGTCACCTGTAGGAGTGGTATTTCCTTATTACCCCCGAGAGGGGCGCTATAAACTCAACTACCACCAGGGGGAGGATGCCTGCAAACAGCAGGACGCTATTCTGGCCTCTCACTCTCAACTGCACAAGGTGAGTTCATGCATTTCCTGTATTTCACATGCCCTGAATCATGTCGAAATCCCAAACCAATTCTATGGATTAAAATGTATAACACACATTAAAATCACAATTCAGGTTTGTTTTGATATGTTGGTTTTTGGTGCATTATGGTGCAGACATAAACAAAGTAAAATAAATGATAATGTAAAAGAATAGTCAGTAGCCTATAGAAATATTACGGTATATGGAAGGTTCACAAAGACGTTCATATATTTAATGCTTATGTTAAAGTAATGCATTTTGTCAATGGGAGGAGATACGAGTATGTGTCAAAGACAGAACACGTTCATTTACTGTCTACTCTTATACTTAATATTAATAATGCACTACTGGCTACAACCTTCAGTCACACACTACAATAGTAAGTCTAAAATTAGAAATATGCATGACCAATCCAATGATTTTACCAAAGGCTTTAAAAGAAGAAACCCATATGAAGTCCAGAGTTATGTCAGAAGAGATAAATGAAATTCCTTCTCCTCTTAATAGTGTATTTAATCCTTCAGTATGACCCACTAATGTACATTATCTCCCGCCACAGGCCTGGCTGGAAGGGCTGGACTGGTGTAATGCTGGATGGCTGGAGGACGGCTCAGTGCAGTACCCAATCTCTCATCCCAGAGACCAGTGCGGCCGCAAGGACACCCCCGCTGGCGTCCGTAACTATGGCTACAGGCACAAGGAGGACGAGCGCTATGATGCTTTCTGCTTCACTTCCAAGCTCAATGGTGAGAAACAGAGAGAGAGAGAGAGAGAGAGAGAGAGAGAGAGAGAGAGAGAGAGAGAGAGATGTATGGTTGGAGGCCATAGTGGTGTTCACAGACATGTCTGTACCTGAAGATCAGAAACACTTTGTAGTCCATCTGCATGATCATTCAACTAAATACAAACATTCAACTGAGTACTCAGAATGTCTGCTCATAATTGGAAGAAAACAAGAAACTGGTGGCACTGGATTTGTTGTGGTACTGTATAGGGAGAGGATCCATCATGACTGTTGGCCAGTGGGGAAATTAGGTCCATGCCTGTGATCTTTGCCTGTGATCTTGCCAGCCTAAGGCCATTGGATTTACATCAGGCTGTGTTCCTTCTGCCCATGCTCCGGCCACAGTGTCCTCTGGGTGCCAGCATCTTTCATCTCCAAGTTCTTTGATTTACATCACATCCCCACAGAGAGTCTGCTATAGTGTGTCCGTCACACATCTCCAGGTTTATAAGCTCAAACTTACTTTAGAAAGTCGGAGGCTGGATACGTTTTTTTCATCATGAAAGTTATCCGTAAACTCGGGGTAGACGAAACCTCTCAACGTGTATGATGAGAAAAAACTGTAATAAAAGGTTTTACAGCATTATGTGATTATTACTCCTTAACAGTGACAGAGACGCGAGAGCAGACTCTCTGTGGGGGTGTGATGTACATCAGAGATACCAGCAATCAAGGGTAAATATAAGTATTGATTATAAAATAAAGTTATCTTCTTCCTGTCTATCTTTCTTGTAGAGAGAGATTTTTTTCGCCGTTGATTTGATTTCCACCTGGGATTAAAAAATTATTTTTATTGATTTATTGATAATGAAAGGGACAGTTTGTTATTTTTGGTTATACATATACTAGCTATTTTACCATCAGTCAGTTTGAGAAGATTGATACCACACTCATATCAGTACGCTAAAAAAGCCCACAGCAGGTTAGCTTAGCAACTAGAAGCTATCCCTGTGACCAAGAAAACAACACACAATAAAGAAAGTTTGTGCACCCTATGCTTTCTCGTAGAAATGTGCTCAAACCATCCTTATATCCAACTAGATTCGTATTCACCTGACAAACAAGAGAATCTTAGTGATATTTTATTTCTTATTCCACAAGAAAGCAAATAACTGTATTTCCAAAACTGTGTAACAACTGCTTTAAAACATTGGTTGATTAGTGAAACATAACAGGGTATTTTAAAAATTAGATTTGGACAAAACTTCAATCCTGCCTGCACCTCTTTGAAGTTTAAAAGAGAATTCTAAAAACTAGGAAGTTTTTTATTATTTAGACAAAACACAATGCTCTTCAATTAATCATGAGCAGTGTTGGGATAGTCCGAACTGAAACAAAGAAACAGTGCCATCAATTTTCCTTAGCGGGAAAAAGGTAGTATGACAGTAAGCTTAAACGATTGCTCATGGCCTCCCCCGTGTGTTAATTACTGTGGACAGTCTGTTGTGGGGGGGAGGTCTCAGCAGTGGTCACTGTTGCTCCGTCCAACTGGAAGGTATTTACTGAGCGTCCCCAGGGGAAATATGAGACAATATTCTGCCTCTCTAATAGCCAGCAGGAACATAAACAAGCATAAAATCAATAGCTGAGCCAAGCGCAAACCTGAGGATACGAACATGATTTTCTTGTTGTCTCTGTTTGGAGATACCATCAAACTCTTTGTTCTCGGTTTGGTTCTTTATATTCTATTTTCATTCTTAGGAGAATCCTTAGTTTTGATTCAGTTCAGTTGAATCAATTCAGCCAATTCCTTAAAACTGCCGGGCGAAAAAGTGTCCCAAGTGGTGAGATGAAAGCAAAAATGGAAGCGTTTTAAGAGTAATTTTGAGTCAGAGTATTGCCTTTCGATTTTGAGCAGGTGCCCGGACGGCTTGTTGGAACGATTTTAATATTCTGAACACAGACAGGCAGAGAAGCAAGGAGCGCTGAGGATATCTTCCCTCAGGGCTCGGCTTGTCTCTGGGGCTTCACTCTCTCTTTCTTTCCTTTTGCCTTCCTGATCAATGCACTTCCTCTTTTTACATTCACATTTTCAGTTGTTCTTACAACAAACACCTTCTCCTCTCCCTCTTTATCCCTTCAGGCAAAGTGTATTTTCTCAAACGCTTTAAGAAGGTGAACTATGCAGAGGCGGTGAAGGCTTGCATTCGAGAAGGCTCGGCTGTGGCCAAAGTGGGTCAACTGTATGCTGCGTGGAAGTTCCAGCTCCTGGACCGCTGTGAGGCCGGCTGGCTGGAGGACGGCAGCATCCGTTACCCCATTGTCAACCCTCGCTCTCGCTGTGGAGGATCCCAGCCAGGCGTCCGACACCTGGGCTTCCCTGATAAAAAATTCCGCCTCTACGGGGTCTTCTGTTTCCAAAAGAACAAGGATGAAACAGCAGGTGGTACTGTCATGACAAAAAGCCCCACAGTTAGTTTGACAAAGAAGAAAAGCAGTAGCAGCATGGCCACAAAGGCTACAAGGGGGAATTAAAGTGCAGAGACTGAGAGCAGAAGGAGGAAGCAATTTTAGATTTGACAGCAACAACTGTCGCCTAGCAGGAAACTATCCATCGCTTACAAAGTAAAACACCATCCGACAAGATGCACTCATTTGCAGAAGTGAGGTTATGGCGACGTATTTATTAGGGTGAGTTTCCCTTTGTCTCAAGCCAGTCAATCCCCTAAAGGAGTGAGTATTTTAGCACATCTTTCGCTGGATAGCTGTGAGGTTTAACGGCAGCTTCATCACTCAGGCACACATCACATCAGAGAATCTGCAATAAATATCCTTGTTTACGATTGTGTGTGTGGATGATATTTTGGCCTTCACTTTGGCTGCTGAGCTCCAGTCTGAGCCAGGCTCCCAGTCAGAGTCAAAACACTCATGACGTGGTGAGACAGGATCATCTGCCAGATGGAAATAGAATCCTTTTAGTTATAAATTGTAATTGGTCATTTGTAACTTTCCTGTATCTGGGTGCCATGCTTCGTTAGCAAGCGTCTGGCACAGCGCAAGTCACTTGCCTCATTAACTAAGACCAGGCAATCTTATCATCAGAGCTGAACAAGTAGTACATATTGTACCAGCTCTAAAAAATGTGCACTTTAAAATACATAGAGCTTTAATTTATGATAGCATCTTAGCTGAGACTAAAGCGAGCATGTACTGCTTGGCTGCTGAGAGTATGCTGAGGCTGATTTGTCAATATACAGTGGGGCAAAAAAGTATTTAGTCAGCCACCAATTGTGCAAGTTCTCCCACTTAAAAAGATGAGAGAGGCCTGTAATTTTCATCCGAGGTACACTTCAACTATGAGAGACAGAATTGGGGGAAAGAATCCAGGAAATCACATTGTAGGATTTTTAATGAATTAATTGGTAAATTCCTCGGTAAAATAAGTATTTGGTCACCTACAAGCAAACAAGTTCTGGCTCTCACAGACCTGTAACTTCTTCTTTAAGAGCCTCCTCTGTCCTCCACTTGTTAACTGTATTAATGGCACCTGTTTGAACTCGTTATCAGTATAAAAAAGACACCTGTCCACAACCTCAAACAGTCACACTCCAAACTCCACTATGGCCAAGACCAAAGAGCTGTCAAAGGACACCAGAAACAAAATTGTAGACCTGCACCAGGCTGGGAAGACTGAATCTGTGTGCCTTAAGCAGCTTGGTGTGAAGAAATCAACTGTGGGAGCAATTATTAGAAAATGGAAGACATACAAGACCACTGATAATCCCCCTCGATCTGAGGCTCCACGCAAGATCTCACCCCGTGGGGTCAAAATGATCACAAGAACGGTGAGCAAAAATTCCAGAACCACACGGGGGGACCTAGTCAATGACCTGCAGAGAGCTGGGACCAAAGTAACAAAGGCTACCATCAGTAACACACTACGCCGCCAGGGACTCAAATCCTGCAGTGCCAGACGTGTCCCCCTGCTTAAGCCAGTACATGTCCAGGCCCGTCTGAAGTTTGCTAGAGAGCATTTAGATGATCCAGAAGAGGATTGGGAGAATGTCATATGGTCAGATGAAACCAAAATAGAACTTTTTGGTACTAACTAGACGTGTTTGGAGGAGAAAGAATGCTGAGTTGCATCCAAAGAACACCATACCTACTGTGAAACATGGGGGTGGAAACATCATGCTTTGGGGCTGTTTTTCTGCAAAGGGACCAGGACGACTGATCCGTGTAAAGGAAAGAATGAATGGGGCCATGTATCGTGAGATTTTGAGTGACAACCTCCTTCCATCAGCAAGGGCATTGAAGATGAAACGTGGCTGGGTCTTTCAGCATGACAATGATCCCAAACACACCGCCCGGGCAACGAAGGAGTGGCTTCGTAAGAAGCATTTCAAGGTCCTGGAGTGGCCTAGCCAGTCTCCAGATCTCAACCCCATAGAAAATCTTTGAAGGGAGTTGAAAGTCCGTGTTGCCCAGCGACAGCCCAAAAACATCACTGCTCTAGAGGAGATCTGCATGGAGGAATGGGCCAAAATACCAGCAACAGTGTGTGAAAACCTTGTGAAGACTTACAGAAAACGTTTGACCTCTGTCATTGCCAACAAAGGGTATATAACAAAGTATTGAGATGAACTTTTGTTATTGACCAAATACTTATTTTCCACCATAATTTGCAAATAAATTCTTTAAAAATCAGACAATGTGATTTTCTGGATTTTTTTTTCTCATTTTGTCTCTCATAGTTGAGGTATACCTAGGATGAAAATTACAGGCCTATCCCATCTTTTTACCTCACATACTTCTAAGCTACCTGGTCCACAAATTGCACTATGAATGTTTGCAGCAACCTTTATTACTGTGTATGTTTACGACGATGAATAAATGTATGGTCTGGGAAATAAAAAGGTAAAAGTTGTTTTGTTTGTGTGCAGTTATTTAATGACAACTACTGATGAAAAAATGTAATGAGAGGAGAGATGTAGCAGATGCACTCCCATACGAAGGTACACTAAACGGTGCGCTGAGTTTAATGAGTATGGAGTGCATTTATACAATGCTTTTATACAGAGCACTAACAGTTTTCACAGTAATGGCAGGCATGCAAGGCACAGGACTGACCTGATTGGTGTCTCGCTACCGTTGGAAAGATCAGGCAACGACTCACTGACCTGGATGTTAATGGACAACTCGCTCTGTTGAGCCACAGCTGCCCAGTCAGTCGATCATCTCACTCACATGGTCTGAAAAGTGAATTTAGAGGATACGCAGACCAGAGCCAGTCATGCTTTCTACATGGAGATGAGCTGACACAGAATCGTGAAGTGGAAAGTTTGATCTTTTATAATGCCTTCAGCAAACTTTTTGATAACAAAAGAATTTCAAACTTCATCAAATGTTTCAATGTTTTCCTTTCAGTGTAGTTATAGACCCTTGGATGTCCATGGACAGGCCGAAAGCTGCAACACCTAATTAGCGGATATAACGTTTAGGCTGTGCATGCTAACATTAGCTTATTAGCACTTAAACAAAATACAGCTGAAGGCTTATGGGAATGTCATTAGATTTGAAGGAATTTGCTTATTAAAGTACCAGACAAATAACCTGAAGATGATACTTCCATGGCAACCCACAAAATAAATGCTGAGACATTTCCATCAAAAATAACTAGATGTTATGATGCTGCAAGAGAACATCTCTGAGGATCAGGATACACCGTCTGGAAACCACGAATGTTATCCTGTCTTTTTTTTTTTTAAAGGTGTTTCAGTCTGGACCAAAGTGGTTGAGCGAACGATCGACCAACTTATTGCCACGGAGTAAACTGCTGGAATGGCTAAAAATGATACCCGAGATTCATCATACATAGTTATATTTGTACTGATTGGTTGGTTTATTTGAGTGTCCTTCACCAACTTTTGGGACATTACACAACAACAAGCCGGATTGCCAAAAGACCAGTTGTTAAACAGGCTATGGTTCAACAAATTAAGGTAAAAATAAGCAGAGATAATGTCAATACTTCCTAATTTTCCATAACAAAGAGGCGATAGCATGATGGATGCACTGTTCTCCATCTTAGTTTCTATGAATTTTTCCCCAAAAAACTTGATGAGGACAAAAATCCTATTTCAATTGTTCCCTTCCGGAGTATATGTGCCTTTCTCTGCCTGGTGTGCTTGAGTGTTTGCCACTGAGAGAAACTGCTGAGTGGTGAACCCAGCTCCGAGTGGGAGCTTGTTGGTGTTGTGCCAACACAGCAGAACAAACCATGTCATCGTCATAGCAACTGGCAGGTTGTAATCAAAGTCATGTTTATCGCAGGTCCAACATAATGAAGTAATTAGCTAGGAGTGACAACATTGACCTGTAGAAAACCCTCCGAAGCCCCATTAGTGTGTGAGGCTGGGTGAATTTAGAGTCACAGCCGCTAAATTAATAAGCAAAGTCCTGCATGATGTACTATGACATCTATCATTTATGGAGGATTATGTATTCCGCATTTAGAAACCGAAGTAATTTAGATGTTTTTGACATGCTCAGGATTGCAATTGTAACCCATTTAAAATTCACTTTGCATGGCACTGAGCAGCAAGCTCCCTCTTATGTAAGAGCGAGGTCATCATGAATAGCAGCCACTTCACATTTTGACTGCCAACACTTTTGAACAGAAATGACAAATCTGTGTGCAGTATGCTTTTGTTAAGAAGTATAATAACAGTTATATTAGCTACATACTGTGTGCTCAAAGAAACCACACATTCCACAGATGGTGAGCTCAACAGGCCTTGCAGTAGAAAATCTTCATGAAGAAGAACATTAGAGCGGCACTGGCCTTTATAAAAGCTTGTTCACACTCGCTTTATTTGATGACAGGAGAAACATTCGGCAGACAGACAGCTACAGTACGAGGATGATGCAATGACGAACTTCAGAAATGGGATTGAACCCTTTGAACTACTTTTGCTCAGAAGATGATAGTGCAGTCTTCATTTCATCAGGCCTGCTCGTTGCCTTTTCTCCCCGAGCATGAAATTAAATTAGGTGACCCTATAACAACAAAGTGCTGCCACACAGTAAACACAAAGGGAAGGGAATGCACTTATGTTCACTTGGTCACATTTATCAGCTTTTAATAGAGGTCAGGGCCTCCAAACAGGCCGAAAGTAAAAACAGAGACTGGGTGTAAAGAGGCCCTATGACGCTTTTTGGGTTTTTCTTTCCTGTAGTATATTATAGGTTGTTTTGCATGTAAATGGTCTGCAAAGGCTCTTCCACACACTCCCCCCCTGCCTGAAACTCCTCCATTGGATTCCTTTGTTTAATTCTGTAACATAATGACATCACTATCTAACAATTGCCCTCTTTGCTAGCGCTCCACAATTGTATGTGATAGGCTGAGGGGTGGGACATCTCCAAGCACTTGACAGAGCCGTCTAGCTAACCAATCAGAGCAGACAGAGCTCTGGTTTCAAACAGATGGTGAAAAGAGGTGCTGCAGCACAGTCAGCAGGAGAAAAATAAAGACCTTTTTTGAACATTAAAGTATGTAATCATGTCTCAGTGAGGCACAAAATACAAATATGAACCTGAAAATGAACATGATAGGGCCCCTTTAAGGCAAAAAGTGATGTAAGAAGTCAAATGAAACAGGATGGTAGTCAGACACATTGATACATTGAAATGCACTCACTGTTGCTGCACCTCACAGGTGTTTACACTTAAGTCTGATTAGACCTCTTCTCCACACTGATTGACATCTCCAAGTTTCTCCTGGTGGTTTTTCTTTTACAAATTATAGCTTTGCCATCATTTTTGGAGCTTTTTCACAGCAGATATCTTTGACTTGTCACAGCAGGGTAATTACAGGTGGAACTAATGCCATTCATTATGAATATTCCCCATTTTATTTTTGTCAGATGGCAAATCCACTGAGTAAGCGTGCAGAAAACCAGGATTCTGGACCGCAGCCATCGTTATTGTTAGTAGTTGCACCTGTGCTGCTTTGTACAATAAGTCATCAGTCAATACGTGAATACACCTGTTTGGGTGTGTAGGGCTTTTCACATTATAAATATATTAGTAATAATACATTTAGCTTGTGCCCTAAATCACTCCCTTGTTTACTCATTCAGTTCAGTACTCAGACGATAACACACCCATTGCATTGAGGAATTGTTCCCAGAAAATAGTGACATTTTGTGGGAATGGTTTTAACACTGTCACTGATTTCTGTGTTCCCACATACATCACAGCAAAGCTCAACTAAACCTAACCACAGGTTTAATCAGACCCTACATGAAAACATGGGGGTTGGAGGTCCTCGATGTTGGGAAACTAGATTTTTAGAAGACACTCATCCTATATTCCCTAAGTCCAACATCCCAAAGTGTAGATTCTAACATATAAGGGAAAAATATCGTAATGCGCACATCTGACTTAACTTTATACAGATCTAAATGAGTTGTCTAAATCAATAAAGACACATATTTGTGAATAACAGATTAAGAATTGATTTTCTCAACCCTCACAGATTAGTGCTGCTGCAGGTGTTTTTTAAATGAATTGCAGTAACTGGTGAAGGTGACCTACATGCAACACTTCACTCCCTACTTTGTATTAATCAAAGCCCAGTGTTGCAGCCCATTTGTGTGCAAACAGAAGGGATGTGTTAGAAACCACTTTATGTACATTTTTAAAAACACATACCAAGCGTCCAATAGGTTAATGGTATTATGCAGTCATCAATGTTTAATGGGCTTCACCTGTGTTTCCTTTTTATCTCCATATCAGCACCATCTTGTGGTCTACTTCACAGCCACACTATGTTACACTCTTCTGGTGCTTTTCAAAGTTAATCAAAGAGCATTACACCAAAATAAAATATATAGACTCATCGCAATTACTCAAAACTTAGTTAATAAGAAAACTAACCTAAACTAGCTCTTTGTTTGTGCATCTAAAATGCTAATTTCTTCAGAAGCAATTACTCCAAACCCAACTCACTTACTGTGGTTTTCTAAGCTGTGAAAACAAATTACAGATGGTTGGTTTTGTGCCTGAACATTTTTCTATAAGCAAAGCTAGATCTGGAAATCTAATTTTCCAGCTGTGGTCTTGTTATTTCAAAATACATTAACCAAAGGCAGTGTTTAAATAGCCTGGCAGAATTAGGATTGTAATAATGTAAACAAAACTAGAGACTTGTTACATCATTGCAAATAATTTATTGATTTATAGCCTATTTATGTTTTCATAAAGAATAACCTCATTTTGTTTCCTGCATTCGTCTCCACAAACGTCTTTACACATGATTAATTTGTTGACAGTGGGAATTGCAGCCCAACATGAGGAGAATGCAACTCTGTGAGATTATCCCCACAGGAATTAACTTTTACTTCCGCATCGGACCTCAACATGGTTATGAATGAACTCACAAACAGAAGCCATATCCATACTGCATAAGCCCATGGGAAATAGCTTCTGAAATTACCCCATCTCCCTAAATGATCTCCCTTAATGCCTTATGCATTCTGTGTGTAATCCAGCTGGAGCATGCTGCTGCTGCTGATACATAGTAGCCTATACATCGAAAGCATTGAGTTTGTGGAGACGGTTAATCGGCCAAATTGTGAGAGGTTTCCCCCAGAGTGCGGGCCGTATTAATCAGGAAGCAGGGTTGAGATAATTGAAAGTGTTAACCATCTAATGGAGTGCACTGCGGCTAATGAATGAGAGACTCTGCCCTGTGTTGTATACATGCCTCTAAAGGAAAGTGCTCTTTAGTTTTCACCACAGTTTTCTGCATGTTTCCATCAGCTCGCCTCTCTGGTAGCGAGCTGTCACTATGGTTTACTCACAGGGCTCTTACAACAATCACGGATTTTGGTCGAAAGAGAATAGTGGGAGGTTAATGAAAGAGTTCAAATCATTTTGTCTGAGAATGAAGCTGTGTGTGTGTGTCAGGAAGAGACGAAGGAAAGGAAACAGCCTCAGCAGAAACGCAAAGTCACTGCGAAGGACAGATTGAAAGGCAGGCAGGGGGAGCCACACAGAGAATAAGAAGTAGATAGGTTGGAGAAAGGGGTTTGAGGGAATAAAAGGAAGGCCGAAAGATAAGAGGAGAAAGGCAGAAAAAAAATCTGGAATGAAGAGTGCTGTGGAAATGCAGGAAGGCTCAAGGGTATCTGGGCCTGCACCGGCATATGGAAATTGACTGGTCAGTGAGCTATTGTGGTCTGAAGGAGACAGAAAGGAACTGGGTGGATCCAGAAGTACACAAATGGCTGAAGCTAATCTCACCTTGGTCACAAAACCCCCTCCCACAACACCTCCCACTCACCTTATGGCCTGCTGTGTGCACTTTAATTTCTTAAGGAACTTGGAGTGACGTCCCTGAGGAAGCTGCAGTAAAGAGGCAAACTTCTGACCTTAAAAACTGTTGAGATATTTCTGTGAGGAAAAAGGTGTCAGTTTAGCCACTATATCACACATCCTTCTGATTTAAAGAGGCCCCCTTACCTGTAGTGTGTTTTATAGAGTGTGCATCTAAATGGTCTGCTACGCGATAGACTAAGGGGTGGGACATCTCTACGCAGTTGACTAATCACAACAGATCCCGCCAGCTAACCAATCAGAGCAGACTGGGCTCTGGTTTCCGACAGAGGGTGAAAAGATGTGCTGCAGCACAGGCAGTATGAGAAAAATAAAGAGCTTTTTGAACATTAAAGCATGTAATCATGTCGCAGCAGAGGCACTGAATACAAATATGAAAATGAGCATTATAGGGCCCCTTTAAGGCAATATGTGATACAAGAAGTAAAAGGAAACAGGACAGCAACTTTATTCTACATCTTCAACACATACTGAGGTTTTACACCAACAAAGTATCTATAATATAAATGTGCTGGCAACTTTGATGATAAAGAGATAGTTACCAAATTATTTGGTAACCCCATATAAATAGGAAATATATTTCACAAAAGCAAAAACGAAAATTTGTTAAGCAATTCCTTCTCCCCTGTCACCCAGCCCACCGCTGAGGGACGTGCTCAGAGCAGATGATTAAAGACATGATCTCCATACTGTCATTGGGGTCATGTAACAAAACCCTGCAGTGTGCCCACAGCTGGCAGAGCAGAATGTGAGGGTGGCGCTGTATGAAGGACCTGGCTCAGAGTGATGTTTGTGCTGGCTTTGCTCCTCCGGCCTGACTCATACACACACACACACACGCACACGCACACACACACACGCACACACACACACACAATAATGACGGTAAAAGAAGCTGTTAGTGGGCCGAGGCGGCGCCATCTGCAGCCGTCACTAGGACGGGCATAAATGCAGATTCATGGCTGGAGCTATTCAACAACCATGGCTGCCATAAAGATGAGGAAGATAAATAGGGTTAAGATGCACATTAATCTGTTCTTGATTTGGATTAGCGGCTTGGTGTGCATGTGTGCAGACAGAATAAAAAAACAAGTGCTATTTTGCCTGCAGCCTCTTATGTTTATGTGCGAGATAAAGACAGGACGTAATTCTGGATGGAAAAGAGGCAGAACGGCTTTGGGGTTAAGTAAGAGACTGTCAGGCGTAAGAAGATGCTAAACCCCTTGTTGCTTTTTCATAATCTTCTTGAACTTTGGCAGTGTCATTAGGAGATAATACAGGAGAATACCAGAGATCCCCATCGATTGGCCATGCCTGCCAGATAAGGCTGATATCGACCCGAGAACAAGGTTATGATGAGCACTGTTTTCGTGCGTCTAATTTATCTGCTAATCTCAAAGTTATACAAGAATCAGGACAGATCTGGAGTATTAATAGTATTTAAAGTAGTTTATAAGCCATTTCATGAGCAAGTTTTGGAAGAAGGATGCTTACGTAAGCTTCATGGACTCCACTCAGAGGGCATGCTGGTCGTCGGAGCCAACCATTTAAGAGCGCAGGCCGTAATGAAATGTTGTTTTGGAGTGCTGCTGCAAGTAACAAATCCGTAACTTCCGCACAGCAACAGAGGAGAGCTGAAGGTCATCCTCAGCTGGGAGTTTAAGAGAAGCTCCAGCAGCCTTAATGAGCAGCGTCCTTGAGAATCACCGAGCTGAGCGAAAAACATCACTCAGCCCGCGAGAACAGAGGAAGGAGAGGATGTATAAGAGATGCTATATTCAGGGTGATTGATTGCAGATGGAAAACAGAACCCGGCAGTGTGGCTTCTTCCGGTGTTTCGGAATAATAATGAAATGAGTGAGTCACATTTCAAAGGAGACGAGAGGAACGAGAAAGAGAGGCAAGGAGAGTGTGTGTGTGTGTGTTAGAGAGAGAGAGAGAGAGAGAGAGAGAGAGAGAGGAGGTTGTGTTTTACAGCAGACAGAGCTGTGAGGCAATGAAACCATCCGTTGATAAGAGACTCTCATATTCAGCTCATCAGAGGAAGTTCATGAGAAGTGAAGGTCTCCGAGGTTAGACGGTACAACAGTAGGCGTATTCACAAACCTGTTTGCTGCCAAAACAGAATCTCTTTCCTCCCCTCCTGTGCCCTCTTCCCTTCTTTCCTCTTCCCTTTGATCGCTCTCACTTACTCTCTCCTCTTTCCTATCTGGAAATGTGAGCTACATATTATTCATGTTATTGATATCTTGGCTGTACAAAAATGTTTCCCCTAATCCAAAGAGCTTTGGAAACGCATCTCCTGGACCTGAACACTTGAAGGTCAGATTGTTTTCTGGCTGCAGATTCAGAAGCTTAGAGCGAGACTGTAAGGCGGAGGATCGGATGATCGAGAGAGGAGAGGACACTTTTAAACAAACTTTTAACAAACAACTCAGATGTATGTGTGGACTGAGGATTACTGCCCTTGGTGTTTCTTTTTCAACACCTAATCATTTCAAATGGTTGGCCTTCAAGTGGCTCCAGGTTTTAAACTTGGATTGATTTGTTGTATAAGTTAGAAAACTGTCAAGGTTTTTTCTTACAAATAAAGTCACTGCACTCATCGTTCATTGCACACTGGTACCTTAGCATTATCTAACTTTTCTACCTAAAAAAAACAATTTTGATTTAAAGGAAGACTTAATGACACACACACTTCTACACATACTGGCTTTACATGAACAGAAATAATCACTCCAACAAAGACAGGTTACAGATCCAAACAAGGGTTTCTTTAATGATCATTTGTCTTGTAAAGAATATAATACAATGACAGGACTGGAATTCATAAAGAACACACATCAATAAATATGGATAAATACTTGTGGACCACCTTCACACAGCCGTAGACGGGCTCAGTTGCTGTTATATTTGTCTGGGATCACAGTCGACATGAACACACAGGAAGCTGCAGAATGTCGTGCGGGGAAAAGAGCCAAAGAAGTGATATTTCTCTGCTGCGTGAAGCATCATCTCACTTCTGGATATCCTGCAGTGTGTGTTGAATGTCTTTGTTTTGTCTTACTGATGCAGCGGTTAAAAACAGCAGGGTGTGTGAGCAGAAGGGAGAAACTACAGGAGGGAGATGCCTCTTTTTGGATCCACTGAGGCTGCATGAATATGGTCCACAGAGGCTATACGCAAAAAACACACCCAGAGTCTAAATGGATTTTCTAAAAAAGGAAAACCTCATAGTATTTACATCACAGAGGAGAAGGAGTGGGTCATTGATTTCTGCTCTGCGTTTGTCTCTTTCATTTCTCATTCTCTCACTGAAACATCTTCCCATTCATCCATCCCAGCAGAATGCAGACGGTTTCTCCTCAATGATAAATCGTCTCAGCTCAATTTCAGAGAGAGACGAAACAGCACTGTGCTTTAGATGCTGAACAGTGAAGAGGCGATGTCAACAGGTTGAACAATAATTTTGTTTAGTCTGATGGGATGAGGATAATGATGCAAATGAAGCAAAAGGCAGCATTAGCAGTCGGTGTCTTTTTGAAAACGTGCAGCGGTCAGTCGCCGCTATTGTGCCGTCAATGCCATCGACAGACTTAATAGAAAGCCAAGACAGACAGCGTAATCATGAAATCAATAGTGTGTCTGTGTGCGACTGAGGACAGCAGCCCTCACCGCTCTTATCAGGTTGTCATTGGCGATGAGAGGAGCATTTTAATGCATCAGGTGTACAGTCACTGACAGTTGTTACAGTTCACGTGAGATTCTCAGTTTGATTTAACACTGTTTGCACAAAGGCCCGCACACATACACACAGAAATGTTCCATGTGTCACTTATTTCTCTTGATGATAAAGATGAGACACAATGTAAGGAATGGGGTTTCTTTGTTCACTCAGACTTCAGATGCATTCGTTAGCATGTTCAGCTAACTAGCTTAGTACAAACAGTTGTAACCTGACGTTACTTCAAACTGAGGGTTAGAGATTTTGCTAAAATAAGAACTAAAGAAGAAGAAGAAAACCCTGTTCCCGACTGGCATATCCACCATTGATTTTGGATGCTTTCTCTCTATTCCTCTTTCCTAAAATGTTTCATCCCAGCTACCTTCGTTTTACTTTTGCCAAACACAAAGCCATTTCTCTTAAACTGAAAGAATTTTTAAAAATGCCAATGGTAAAACAAGAAATCGATCTTTTTGTTTGTCAGACAAAGAGTGTGGCGTTATAATTACAGCCACAGGAGCTAAGAGTAACGCCTGTCTGTAAGGCTTATTTTTTCAAAGTATACACACGTTTTCAGTGGTTAATCTTCCACTATTATCAAACAGATATTTTCCCATGAGAGAAACTAAAGTTGAACTACATTGAAAACAATGAAGGGGGCTTAACCATCGATCAATTTCCACTCGCTTGCATTTCATCTATTTAAAGATGTGAATCAGGCAAAGTATCCACACACTGCATCAAGAGCCCCGAGCTTTTTGCATTGTGTTAACCTAACAGTGACCATTGTCAAATCAACATCACAAAGAAAATCAAGTGATATAAAAACACAAACACATTCATCACTCTGCTGATTGTGATCTTCTCTCAAGTTCTCTTCATTTATGCCTGGAAGGTACTTGTTATTCACTTCGAGGAGGTCTAATTAGTTTTTTGTTGTTGTTCTCTAATATTTAATTTCACACTGAGGTTTTAAGTCAGAGTTGTATAACCCTCTTCCAAGTTTTTCCTCTCACTATGACATTTTGTATTTGTTGTGTTGTTCAGTATTATATTAATATTAATGAATGCTGCAAATACCTGCTGTTGAGACACAAGCACACCCAAAGTAAATTCTGTGACAATGATGCAACCAGACACACATTTACAACTAATTTAAACAAGCTGTGCTCCCGTCGGTGCTATCTAGAGGGTAAACCAGTCACACAGTTATCTCCTCTCTGCTGAATACTTGAGCTGTGAGTAAGGGGAATAACCCGTTCACAGTTAGGAGAGGTGGCAGAGCCCGAGGAGAGGCCTGCTGGCTGCAGAGGCGTCCAATGGTTGGCCTGCTGCTCCCCTCAGGCTGCAGAGCCGGGGTTCAGCTGGCAGAAGCCTCCGGTAAGTCACTCATCTTCACAATTAAGAGTCACAATTACAAAGCCCGGTCTCTGTGTATCTGCTGCCCTCAGGGCGAGAGAGACCGAGAGGAGAGGAGAGGGGAGCGAGCCAAGGAGATGAAAAGGAGGAAAAGCAAGGACACTTCTGAGCGCGAGGGTCAATGTGTTTGAAGTTTGAAGAGCAGAAATGAGTGTGTGGAAGTGTGTGTGTTTGCATTAATTCAATGAAAAGAGTGTTGGATAGAAGCTGTGAGGAAAAGGTTGGCATTTTTAAGAAAAGCAAGAGAAAGAGAAAACAACATAGCAGTCCCAGAGGATGGGCCAAAAGCAAACAACACAACACAGCCCACACACACATTTAGGCTCCTTTGTTGTAGAAGTCAAACTTTTTAGAGTTTAATAAAAAAAAAAGAATGCATCATCTGAGGGAAATCTTTTCATAACAACTTATTAAGCATAGATCTGTGGTGTCTTTTTAGAAAGCTCGAAATCTTTGCAGAAGTAGAAGACAAGCTATAACAGCAGATTCAACTTTAGTTGCTCACTTAAATATAAACAAAGATTATTTTTTTATCTTAGCTCATTAGTTGTCCAATTTTATTATATTTTATATCCGGCCAAAATTCTGCTTTTCACTCCATAATGTTTTGGAAAGTTTTAAAAGTCACACAGCTGAATCTTTACACAGCAGTAATGACACTGTCTCTTGACATCTGCTCTGATTTGAATAACAGTGAGAGGGGCTTCTGTCTGCCCTTTCATTCAACTACCAGTGCTCCATCCATTTTTCATGACAGATAGAAAAAAAAAAGGGGTCCGTTGCAGCCTGACATCTCAGACGACAGACGGCTGTGACAGTTCTCTGGGTCTCCTGTCCGTCACCCTAACCCTTCCCCCGTCACCACAGCTCTGCAGATAATGTAACTTGTTAATTAGGCATGCAGCAGATTAATTAACCTGATACGGAGGTGTAGGTTCACTCTTCTCCGTGAGGTTGGAACGTTGTCATTGCCAAGGTGAGGAGGGACAAACAAAGGAAGGGAATTCATGCGCGCAGGGTGGAATTTCTTCCCTCAAGCGGCTTTATATAACCCGATCCTGTTCTCTTTATGAGAGACATGAAACGAGGCTGAGCAACACCAACGTTAGTCTTACACCAATAAAGAGCTGGTAAAACTGGATTTAAGTCCTTCTGCTACTTTTCTATTGTAAAAACTCATCGACAGTGAAAAGAATGTCGAGTGGGGAAGATAAATGAAAAGCAGTAAAGTGAGACGAGGAGAAGCAAAAAGCAAGAGAGGAGAAGCTGAAAGGATAAAGGTGCTGGAGTCAGTGTTTGGGACATAATCCCAGCAGCCTTAACCTCAAGTGCTGGCTTTAAAAAACACCAATTTAACCCGCAGTAAAAAGGGAAAGAGGAGGAGAGCAAAGCGCTTGTTTTATCCGTCTGGATCCTCGCTTTAAAGCAGGACACGCAGAGGAGCGAGCACAGGTGTCGCCCCCAGAAATGGGAAACCTTAATCTCTGCCGACCCTCTCTATCATCATCCTCTGGGACCTCAGCCACTGTCAACACGCTTCGCACGCACACACACACACACACACACACACACACAACACACAAACACACACACACACACACACACACCACACACACACACACACCACACACACACAAACACACACCACACACACACACACACACACACACACACACACACACACACCACACACACACACACACACACACACACACACACACACACACACACACACACACACACACACACACACACACACACACACACACACACACACACACACACAGCTTCTGCCTGATATTCATCCTCATACCTTGTGTCATCAACATTAGCTTTTCATTTTCGTGCCAGTTCCCCGTCTCATCCTGGAATAGAGGGAGGGCTCTAGTGCGCTTATATAAACAAAAGATCATATGACAAATTGTAATGTAAAAGGTAATGCTTGTAGCGTTTTAGCCTCTTTCGTCCTATTGTTTTGGTTTTGTGGCTCCTAACTTGAATGTTTTCATTCTCCGCTCTCATCAGGGTAGTTTCTAGCCAAACAGGGAGCTGTATATATCAATATACATTGTAAATAACTGAATGTGGCTACATGAAGAGCAGCAAACAGCAGACAGAGACAGTTAGCCTGCGTACATGATAGCGTTTAGCAGGTACACTCTAAAACATTTCAAACACAATAGAAAAAGCACTAAAACAGGGAAGTATTACCTCACTTCATTTACAGAGTCAGTTTTGTTTTAGGACATTTCTATAAGACAGCTAAACACAATAGTTATTTTAAAAAGACATGTGTTTGGGCATGTCATATCTTGTTCCTGACTTGTGAGGCGGCTACTGAAATAGAACCAGCTCCGTGTCTCTCATGCCGGGCTGGTAGCATTTATTTTTCCTTATCAGACCAAAGACGTGAAACTCTGTCAATGAGTTAGAGGAGCTTTGACCTGCTGCATCAACTTCATTAAGTCACAGCACATGTTCTTACAGAGACACGAACTATCAGAAAAGGCAAAGCAAACAGAGAATTGCTGAGCTGGGTTGAGACAAACTGACATCAAAGGTTTCAATTAACCCTCGAACACGTCGGGGATGGATGTCTGACACAACAAGAGCTCTGTGAGATCGACACTTCTGAATGCGACTGATGTTTGATGGAACTGAATTGATATGCAATGTGTTTTCCATTTTCCTCTGGGGGTTTAAGCATCTGATCTAAAGTAACTGTCTCACACTGACAACAAGATACAACGCTAACAATCAAATAATTCAATTACAACTGCCTCTGATTCAAAGAAAATCTATTACATCCGTTTCAGAAGAAGTCGCTTTAAGTCAAGTACAATGTCTTACAAAGAAGGAACCAAAAGCAGCAGAAATAAACACTGAGTATTTGTAAAAAATAACATGTGTTCAACAGACAAAAGGCTCAAAGTCAACAACACGGATGTCTCCCTTGACTCGTCTGATTCTGACACGGCATTTTCAGTGATGTCGTCCCTATTTATAGTTAAAACCATCTCTCCGAAGAATGTTCGGTGTGGATCTCAAAGGTTTTTTCCTTTTTTTCTCAAAAACAGGTCAGCGTAGCCCCGTGTTTCAGGTCGTCGTTGAGCTCGGAGGGGGGAGTGTAACTGGGTCGAGTTGGAGGAAAGGTGGGAGAAGGAAAAAGGTAAGACGAGAACAGAGAAAAGAAAGGTTTTTGATATTGTCCCGGTGACACCTCACAGCATCTCTGCTGGCCTTAGAGCTGACTATGGTACAGGCTGACTCAGAAAGCCAGGGGTGGAGCTAAAGGGGGAGGAAGGGGCAGTGCAGTGTAGGGAGGGGGCTTTGAGTTTTGAGCTGTAAGATGTGAAGTAGTGTTTGGGGAAATTGGGCAGGAGGAAAAGGACGACAGGCAAACCGCAGTTGGAAGCAGAGGAGAGAGTAGGAAAGCGGGTTTTTGGTTCAGACGTGGGCGTGGTTGTGGCCCTGCTCCCCCCCGTGGTGCCCCCCCTCTCTGTGGCCGTGCCTCTTGTGCTTCCTGCGCTCCCTCCTCCCCTTGTGGTGGTGGCGGCGGTAGCGGTGGGCTCGTCGGGCTGGTGGAGCAAAACAGAGAAAGACAGAAGGGATAAAAGAAAGGGCGGATTTAGTGAAGAAGTCAGAACGGGAGGAGCACTGAGATAAATCACTGACAAGCTTTCAGACAGATCAGGCGCGGGAAGGTGGAAGCAGGTACGACGAGGGGAATTGGATCAACAACAGGAAGGTCAGAACCGCTTGTTGTTTGCAGAAGGTTTAGCTGCTCACAAAACTCTGACAGAATCTGTTTGATCTCACATTCAGTAAACTGGGCGCCTTTAGCGAGAGCGCACTGAGCTAGCCACCCACACAGCCTCAGCTAAGCTCGGTCCCGGGGTGTTCTGCCAAATTAGGTTTCTCTGTCCCTTTCTGGATTTCCCCAACAAAGACATGTCATCTGCAATGAATGATAACAGTAACTCTGGGCCATGAAAACGACTCCGTCCGGAGAAAAAAAGAGTCCAAAGGAAAATCATTTGTTATCACTTTCAATAGAGGCTACATTATTTCAGGATTTCATCATTACTGTCACATTATGAGTGGAGTGGAATGAAACACAAGACTCCATTTGTTGAATATTTATATATCTCAACCCTTTATATCTCCTCTGAAAGACGTAAGAAATTATGCAGAAAAGTGAAGACATGTATTCCCTTTATTCTGTCGAAATGATTGTGGGAATTTATTTTAAGGCACAAAGGAGCCAAGGTGTGTGAAAGTTGCATAATGAAGACTTTTTTTAGACACTAAGCTAAAATAAGAGGTTGCTTCAAAAGTGATTGAACACAAACATCTGAAGATAGTATGTCCTGCATTTCCAAGTGTTTTATTCTTTATGCACAAAATCTCATTTATGATATGTTTCTATTTTTACCACACTTCCTTTCTCAGTAGGAGACGGTCACCGGTTGCAAATCATTTGTGTAAAAGTTTGAAAAAAAAGAACCTACCTTAAGCATAGAGCACTTCAAAGAGAATGCTACCACTTCTAAGTAAGGCCAGGGGAAATTCATCAAGTCTGCACCACATTCATCTTTTTGCTTGCAATTATTCATAATGAGGGAAGAAGAGCCTGAATTAGCAAGGTGACAGCAGCTCCCGAAGGCAGTGAGCGTAGGAGGTTCGTCTACTCTACCTATGGTGGTGTTTATGCTAACAACTACAAATATAAATGCAAAAAGGACCCGCCAAATGGAAACACTGCTCTAAGTGGAAGTCTAAACTTACATTTTGTGCAGATGATTTTGGGCTGGTCCCACTTCCCGTTGGCGCGGCACTTGGCTGTGGGCACGTGGCGCTGCAGGAAGCCGTCGGCGCACTGGTAACGCGCTACTGAGTGGATGTCGTAGTGGGAGCGTTTCCGACCAATCAGGAAGGCATTATCCACACTGGGCGGGAGGCCACAAAGCACTGCAAGGGGAGAGGAAGGAAACGTCATAGAATGTTAATCAGATTGTCCACTTCTGTTTATCTTTACGACATCTTGTGTTGTAAAATGAAATCTAATTATAATGATTTTCTCTTAGATTCAGCTCAGAGGTCAGATTAGATTAGATACACTTTATTAATCCCAAAAATAAAAGTATGTTGTTATCAATAGAAAGTTGTATATCTATAGAGTATCTTCTGGGTTTACATTATACAAATACACAATATAAAAATATACAGAATAATTGAGAAATCACTGTAACAGATTAGCCTATTACCAAATCAACTATAAACATAGAATATTTATATTATAAAGTGTGCAAAGTACACAAAATTGAACACAAAGAGGTCAAATTATGTACACATTTTCAGGGGTTATGGAAGGGAGGAAAAACTTTGTTTAGAATAAATTAAAGAAACTATGGAGCCGGGAGTTTCCTGCTTGCCAGAGGTGAGGTATTGTACAGGCTTATTGCTTTTGGAAGTCAATATTTTTGATCAGTGATTCCTCCTTCTTTTAGGGCGTTCCCATCTCTTGGGAAACCCCTCACACAAACATCACAGAGGGGATTTAGTGTCTGCAGGACAGCGTGTCTGTCTAAATCTGTGAGTGAGTGGGCCGCTGTCAGAGCCACTGTCAGACACATGAAGAGCAGAATCAGAGAAATGTTTCACAAGCTGAGAGGAGAGAAGACTGACGGCCGCTCAGAGACTGACAGGGTGGACAAGCCTCGGGGATACACTCAGACAACTTCACAGATATTGTAAGTCGGAGGGAGCCTGCGGGGGAGGCAGCAGGTGAATGTGTTTCTGTCATCTTTATCAACCGCTAACACCCCGTCATGGGGAAAAGTTGTAGGAGGCAGGTGGAGTAGACAAAACATTTAACACTGCAAGTTTCTTCTGATGTACTTCCCCCCCCCAAGTGCTATAGTTTTAGCACAAATACACCGGAGTCTGCTGCCATATCTACAAGGAGCTCGAGAAAAAAACGAGCGTGTTTATATTTTGGATTTGACTGATGTGTTTGTTTGATGAGCATCCCCAGGTTTATTTTCCTTCTTGTCAAAAATCCTAACTTATCTTGTACTTTACTTTTCTTTCTGAATACATTATGCCAACCTGAAACATGAAAGCCTTGCAAAAGCAACAGAGCACTTTGATATCGTTCCAAATATTATTATGAATCATGAAATGTTTTTACTCCAGCAGATATTTTGACTTATCATAGCAGGGAGCTCTAATCATTGTAACAATGGCTGGCCCTGTTCTACCTATTGCAGTGAAATACAACATTAAACAAGTTATTAGTTACACCTGTGGGGTTGCTGAACATCTGCTGTGAAAAAAAGCTTTCACACATATTTCCCCCTGGAAGTATTCAATCTTTGTGTAATTAGAGAGGTTTTATTAGCCTGGGTATCACATGGTAAAACTGGGCACCAATCAACTGCATGTGCTCCCGCAGAGCTGTTAATTCATTACACCATGGGTTAGAGTTCACATGCCTGTCATTTGTTAGTCTTTTTCACATATTTTTTGGTAAAATAAACATTTAGCAACAAAAATATTTGCAGCAACAAGTCCAGGTTTCTACGATGGCCGACAGATGCAAACGGATTACAATTTGACGAAATATGCGCAACGTCAACGAAATCCTGCAAATACAAAACGCTTCAACAATCCCAAAACACAAACAGGGACACTAAAAAGTGATGCACACAGCTGGGACTGTTGTGCTTTGTGTTTTGGCACATTTGTGTTTTTATATCTGCATTGTTTTTGAAACTGCAGCGTGTATCTTCTAATGGAAGTGTTTTGGGGAGCACATTTGCAGCTGTCGGTCACGGTAGATTTCTGTTTGAAATACTGTACATTTTCAACAAAATATCACAAGTGTTCACATTGATTATCACTCCTTACCATCTGCTACATGTGTATCATCTCTGTCCCCATCCCCATGGCGTCCAATACAAATGTAGATATAGATTACTTTATTGTCCATTAAATTAGCTAAGCTAGTGCACAAAGGGCACAACGTATAGTTTACACAGAATACAGTACAATCATGGATCTTAAAGTGTAAAAAAAAAAAAAGAAAAAAGAAAAAAGTTGATTATTTTTTTTGGTCCATTAAAATATCACGACAGAGCATGATACTCTACTATTAACGACAATAACATCTTACAGTATTTTACGTTTCCAGGTTGAGCTTCTATCAGGGATGATAGCTGGCTAACAGTCAGAAGGAATAAAGGTAGTGGAAATGAGTTTGAGGTAAAAACTTCTCTAATTTGCCGACACCAGAGCATTGCTTCCACCCTGGAATGTGATTTACACACTTCAGTGCTACAAGCGGTGATAAGAGGACTTAATCAGCAATCAGAAAATGTTTACAAACCCTCTTAATTCCCTTGTCCTTGTACTAATACCTCTTAAGTTCTTAATAGGAGAAACAATGTCATTAAATCTGATGAAAGTTTGAATGCCACATTTACAGTTTAATGCAATGTGGAAGAAAAAGGGGCGAAAAGCACTTTCCTTCTCACTTGAGACGATCACACACTCAACACAAATGAAAGGCTCAAAGGTAGTTTTCCATTAGCCCTCACCTATACACTGTTGAACGATTTCTCGCAGCGGGGGCAGGCAAAGTCAGAAGGTATTGAAGTGGGGATAAAAGAAAATGTCACTAAACTCAGGGAAAGCAAATGGAGCGGTCCGTTTCATTAGCTCCACTGCAATGGAGTTGTGTGACCTTTAGTGAATACATCAGTATTTGCATACATGGATGTCAGAAGCTGTCATAAGTTGAGTTTTTATACAGTTTTAAGTCAAATGTTTTAGATACATTCAACATGTACAGTATATTTTCTACTTTCTTGTTTATTTCTTGTCTTTAAATTTGTATGAACAATGCCATGTCTTTTTATGCTGCAGCAACACAAAAACGTCCCAAATTGGGATCAATAAAGCACTATCTTATCTTATACCCATAAGATCATGGTGGTCTTTCACTCTTTAGAGAAGAGAAAAGAAGAGAGGACGCTGAAGAGGAGAGGTGACTTACTCGTGCAGAGGAAATAGGAGATGAGATTTTAGAGTTTCTTAATATATGCATTCATATTTAAAATCTAGAAGAAATACACTGTGCGTTGCTGAATGTATCACTTACAGATGGCAACGGTGGGTATCTTTTCATGCAGTTCATTTAAGGTGGTGTACAAGCTGAAACTCCTGCATGCAGGTTACATAAGGTGTGTGTTCTCTGTCTGCCTGTGTCTCCGTGGGTGTGTCACTGAGAGTTAGAGGCTGGTTCCTCTCAGCACTCCGCCATGGCCTCAAAGCATCCGGACGCCTACTTAGGATTCTGCTACACTGAATCGGAGAGACTTGAAAGTGTGTAAGCATCTCGCTGAAACAGCTCAGGCAGCGAGGCTCACATGGAAACAGTAGATGTGGATAGATTCAGTGTTGTTTATTTAAAAAAAAAAAAACTGCGGGAGATGTTTGTGTGGATGTTTGCTGAAGAGCCACACACAGCCCAGACCACCTGCCAGATAAAAATAGCGGAACATGGTGATGATATGCGATAGACCACAGCGTGTGTTTACCACGGGATATTTAACTTGTATCTGCAAACAAACATAAGAAGTGCAATATTACATTAAAAAAATATATCAAAGAGAAAAGCACGATTCCTATAAGCTTTATTGAAATAACAGAGCAAACTAACAGGCTCCAAAGCCCCAACTTACCTCAAATTAACAAGATTTTTCAATATTTAAAAAAATCTTTTCTTCAATATCTAGGAGTGACCATTTTATGTTAAAGTATTTATTTACATATCTTCAGATGTATTGAATTTTTAGATTAGATATACCTTATTGTTCCCAAATTGGTGAATTGTTTTGTCACAGCAGCATTATGCGTTATATACGTCCTATCTGAAGAATGCTCAATGTAAAATATACAGAGGAAGTTACAATACTCTACAATTGTAGAACTTATCACTAAAAAAGAAAAGCAGAGGATACTATATACATTATAAAAGTATGCAAATTAGTTAATTTCTCTAAATCTCCACAGATAGTGTTTGGTCAGAGATTGCTGTGAGCCAATGAGCAGTGATAGCAGCTCTGTGGGGGGGGGCCTTCTTTTCTCCGTGTCTGGGTTCAAGATGTGAATTAAACCTAGTTCATTGCTCTCAGGGGTGCAATCTGAAGACTCGAGACAACTTCCTCCTCCTCTTCCTTAAACGGGCTTCTCCTGTACATTCATAATGTTTTATCAAGGTAATAAAAACTACCCAGGTAATATATGTCCCCTGTCACCTTTAGGTTTAAAACCGGTACCTTGCTGAGACGCCGAGGTCACGAGCCCTCTACTATCCCCCGACAGCAGAGACGGGAAACGTCAACTACACGGGCACCACCACATTACATTTAGTACAACCATCCTGTCACCCAACACATTTGACAGTACGCCTTTACATAAAATTTCATTCCCCCTTTATAAAAATAAATATATTCCTTTAAGAGTTGGTCGATCACAACACACACACACACACACACACCACCACCACACACACACACACACACACACACACACACACAACACACACACACCACACACACACACACACACACACACACACACACCACACCACAACACACACACACACACACACACACACACACACACCACACACACACACACACTACAGCAATTCCGGAGGTGACCACAGAGAGTCACACCCATACAATACGATTCGTACATACGTACAGGAAGTTGGAAGACTATATAGATAAATCCGACACTAAATTATCGTGACCAAACACACACATGTGTTTTCATGGTTTGTGAGGATATATCCCACGACCCACGACACTACCTACATAAGAAATCCGGTTTGGCTCTTTCATTCGTAACGTTCCCAAGGGAATCTGTTTTAGGTACCTAAAAGGCTAAGATTGGAAACATAGACCGTCTTTATCTATAAACCGTTTCGGTTGTGCAATACTAAACGTCCACAAAACCAAGTCGTCACACTAAGAGGGTGTATATTGTGGTGACGCATAACAAAAAAAACTTCGTATTTACGTTAACCGTCTCGTTTTTGAACTGAATCTGGTTCCTTTGGTTTGCAACCTCTTAAGGGTTGAGTAAAGGTCCCAACAATTCTCAGTAGGACGTGGAGATAATTTGGAGTTTCCGTGCATTTAGGTTACAATTATATTTGGGAACCAACTTAAATACAAGTCACGACTCTGCTTAGAGTTGTCAGAGTCTGTCCCTTCCTCCTCTATTTTTCCTAGGAGAACCTTGTTTGGGTGGACCTCGTTCAGAGAGGGAGTCCCCTAGGAAGAAGTAGCGACGATGTCTAGCAATGTAGGAGGTGTCGCCGCTACACAGCCGCCCCCCCCCGTCGTC
>NW_011369947.1:27900867-27907426 GCF_000735185.1 Notothenia coriiceps | reverse complement strand
CTACTACCTCTTTTCACCCTCTGTCTGAAACCAGAGCCCAGTCTGCTCTGATTGGTCAGACGGCTGGCTCTGTTGTGATTGGTCAACCACTTAGAAATGTCCCACCCATTAGCCTATCTCATACAATATTTTGTAGCATACAATAGAAGCGCAAATGTTACAGAAGTAAACAAAGGAGTCCCATTTTTAAGGCAGGGGGGGGGGTCATTCAAAACTTGACATTTCACCCAGATGGGCGTAGATTTGCAGGACATAGTGTGTTTATGTATTTGATGAAAGTCAAGTATAAAGACATACTGAAATGGCTATACCAGTCAAATTCTCCTCTTGGCTCATTTGTATATTTAATGACCCACTCCGTCAAAATCAGTCCAGTGTCTCTACGACTCTGATTGTCTGCCTTGTGTTCTCTTTCTGTCTTCATGCCAAATACTCATCATGCCGAGATAGCACACTATACCTCTGAACTCTCCTCACCCCGCCTTCTGCCCCTATTTCACACCCTGAAGTGACCCCCTTCCACAGACACACACACATATATAATTTTACTCACAGTCCTGGCTGCGATATCGAGAATGCCTGAGCTGATTATTTGATGCACCTGTCAGCAGCGAATGTAGACACCCACAAGCATTCAACTCGCCCACACACACACACACACACGCACACACACACACTACACGGGAGCTGTTTATCCCGACGGGGGTAGAGATGTAGTTCCATGTAGGCCAATGTCAGCGTTAGGAGAAGCAAAATATTTTCATTGCGAGGGTATCTGTTCGTGTCAACAATCTGATAGGAGGCTGGGTAGAGATAGAAGTTTCCCATGAGGCCTGTGGCCTCGGCAGCAACAGGCAAGGGGGGAGATTTTTCAGGGTGAGGAGGGGGTTGTGGGATTGGTTGTTCCCAGATATCAGGAACATGATGAGTGTCAACACCTCCAGATAGAGGGAGGACAGGGTGTGACAGACGAGCGATAGACACTGTGACACAGGTGATTCTACACTGAGACAAACGAGTAAATACTTTAGATGCTGTTGGAATCATTTCCTGAGTAATATCTATTTCCCTGAAACAAACAATTGCAAGTGATTTCCAGCTATGCAGATATACAAGTGGGAAATCCTGCCTCCATCCCAAAACAATGGAGGTAAACAATATCTAGTTTGTCTCGCTTAAAGCAAGGAACAAAAACATAAAATAGCAGCACATTTTTCCGTTGTAGTGCTAAAAGGATAACCAGAAATATCAGCTTCACTTTGTTTATGAAATCAATGTCATGCATGATCACATCCTTTCTGACTTTGCCTGTGAAACTTCATGGCTTAGTGAAGATGTGTGCAAACTGTACAATGATTTTCTGTTTTGAAAATACACTACAACGGAAGTGCACCCCGTCCATACACTATGCCCCCCTTCGGCTTGCCATCACACAAGGTTATTGGTTATGAGGTGTATTGTATTTTTGCCAGGTTTTTCTCACCACTAATGGTCAAACGAACAGAAGGAGGAGGGGAACTGTTGAACTGTTAACGTCCTGCATGTAGCCAAAAGTTACACTAAATGGTGCCAAAACACAGAATGGACCTGTAGCTTACCTTGCAGTAAATTATGTGTGCCTTGTTTTTTAAACATGCTCTCACTTCTAGTAATGTTGTCCTTCACTGTTGAATGTTTTTTCCTTCTTGCTTTATCTCTTCTGCACTGCCACTTTCATTAAAGCGGTGAACTCTGTGCTCCGTCTTTGTTGGTGAGACTTTGTTCTCAAATGACCTGACTGCTGAGGCCAAGGACAACACAATACTGTGTGTGTGTGTGTGTGTGTGTGTGTGTGTGTGTGTGTGTGTGTGTGTGTGTGTGTGTGTGTGTGTGTGAGAGTGTGTGTGAGAGTGAGAGTGTGTGTGTGTGTGTGTGTGTGTGTGTGTGTGTGTGTGTGTGTGTGTGTATGAATGAATGAACTACCTCAATCTAAGAGTAGTTCTGTTTTCATAACACTGTCCCAGCAGTGTGTCAAATGAAATACACTCTCCAAGCATGTGTCATATCTAGATGCATTCATGGTTATGATATAACCGACTCATCTCCACACACGAAGACGGACACAATTTAAATTGTAGGAACTGCAAACGTATCGTCTCTATCCTATTACCTCTGAAATATCTTTTAAACACTCCATAATGCTGTCATAATATTGGCGTTACATCTGTCATAACATGCAGCGGCGTATTATGCCCTCGGCGGTTTCTACAGATTACCCCGGCACTCATTCCTTCAACATTTATGTGTCTAGAAAAGCATCAAGTGTTGTTGCTCACTAAGTCGAGCGCCAAGCATTACATTTGGAGAGTTTATTTATTAAAATAGGCATGATAAGTGCAGCAGGTGTAAGATAGTAAATGATAAGTAGGTTTACTTAACCCTACTCATAGAAACAATTACATTGAATTATGAGTCACATACAGTAATAAGCAGATTTGCCATGTTACATTACATTATATTAAACCATCAATCAGTGATTTGTAGACAGGATGTATTTTTAGAAAAGTTATTATTTATTGCACATAAGTCAAACTATCATTCACAAAAATGGACAACTTCACATTTCAAGGCAAAAAGACATCTATATTTCAGAAATAGAAAGAGTTATCAGCATTGTTTTCCTTCTTTTCAAGAGTCAAAGGCTTCATTTGTCATATTTAAAATAGTTACAGGCTAGTTTTGCCAATACAAAATCGAAAGTCTCAGGCTTTTCCAACAATTCAATACCATTTACAGGAAATAAAATACATACATTATTGCAATACAATTGTGCAAAAGACACATAATGGTGCATGTCACAGGCATATATACTGTGTATTACATGTTAGACACTTTTTATACAAAGCGACTTCCATACTCAATACTGTGGACCACAGGAGCAATTTGGGGTGAAGTGTCTCAGGGACACAACGACATGCTGACTGCAGTGGGGTTTGAACCTGTGACGGCCTGATCCGAACACCAACGCACAACCCACTGCGCCACACGCCTCCTGTATATATGTATGATTGAATAACTTACAACATACACAGCTACTTTGATATAGGTGTTGGGCTTGAGTAATGAACTCTTGTCTTGATCTGTAAAGCAGTATGTGTAAAACAGTTATTTAACATTTGTTTCTATATATAATAATAATAATAATAATAATACATTTATTTTGGGGGGTGCCTTTCATAACACCCAAGGACACCTTACAAGGTTACAAATTTACAATTAACATTTACAAATGTTTTACAATTTTACCTCCAAGGACACCTTACAGGTTACAAATTTACAATTAACATTTACACATTTTTTACAATTCTTTTACCTTACAAATTAAAACAGTGGATTTTAGTGAAGTATCATCGGGTAACGAAAGACAAACAACAGGAAATTGACTACAAAAGGACACAGGGTACAGATTATAAAAAATATATATATTTGCTATTCATATTTTATTTGTATTTATCTGCACTATTTTAACTTTGATATACTTGTTTTTTTGTGTTTCACTGTTGGCAGGAGCCTGTGGCCCTAAGATTTTCATTGATAATATCTACACTGCAGCCTATGTACACATCACAATAAAAGCCTTGATTCTTGAATTCACCAAGCATCAGAGAGCAGACCAAGGCTTTACCCTTGAGAAGCGTTTGGGAGAACAGTGGTTCCTCTTTGACCTGAAAGTCTGTGACAATCTGTGTCACACGGCGGCTGCTTCACACCACAGGAATGCTTATCTTGAGCAGCAACATATTGGGAATAATATTTGTGCATTTAAAATAGTTCTTCTGGACATAACAAAAATAGGAGTGAGGGGTTAAAATCTAGATTCGTTGGTGTACGCCAGTTAAAGAGCAACATGATTAAAGGACAGAGTACGTTGGATTAATGAGGACACACAGTGTTCAGTAACCAGTATATGGGCACAAAGGGGAAATGCTCAAACTAAGTAGCATAAGTCAAATAAAGTCATTAGACACTGACAAAACTGAAAAGGTTGACTTTAAATTAAATGTATTATGTCAACAGATTTCACTTCACATCAGTTTAAATGTAGGTTCAACTTATTATTATTGCTTTCAACTAACCTAATCCCAGTTATTACATGTTTTTCTATCCAAAGCGATTTACATACTCAAATACTGTGGGCAATCCCCACAGGAGCAATTGGAGAGTGAAGCGTCTTGCCCTACGACAGCTTGACTGCAAGTGGGGTTGAAACCTTTTGCTCCCACTGACTGAACACACAGCGCATTATCACTGCACAGCACGGGCTCTATGTTATGGTGGAAAACTGTTGGACAAATACATTTTATTAAAGTCAACTTTTCCGTTTTTTCAGTTGAACCCTGCTCTCCATCCACTCATATTATAGACTCTCCCTCAAATATTTGTTATGTCAACGCAATTGGGTGAAAAGGATCATGCGTCTTTTCAAAGTGTGAGCTTATAATGACATTTACGGCTAGCTGTACACTACGGTGTGTTTTTGGCCGCTCGTATTATTATAAAAGTATACACAATTAAACCAAGAAGTTAGCTACGCTATTTAATTAGAAAGTTATGGCACAGACTGAAAAAACAACATGAGGTTAAGCATTAGCAGAGTGGAGGCATTTACCGTTTTAAGGCAGACCCATTGGCTAACCTAAATGCCAGAACTAATAATGCAGACGTAGTGGTGGACCGGTGAATGGGAAACATCTTAGGGCAAGGACCAAAGAGTTATAAATTATTGCTTGCAGAAGATGGAATATTGTACTTTTCATATAGATGAAGGTTGCGCCAGAAACCACAAATGTGCTAACGTCTGCTCTGGCTGGATGTGTTATCAGCTTAACTGTTGGCTAGGCAGGTGTTATTAAAACAACTTCAGAAGCACAAAGAAATATGTCAGTGTTGTGTTTACAGCTTGTTTCATTGGCCCCCAAAGTAGGCCACAAATCCAACTATACATTCAATTACATTCAAGCTACTACAGGCGGTATCTGTGGGCCTATGTATTTATTAGCTTACATTTGAGCGAGGCCATATAGGCTAATAAAGCTCATAGCGCAGAGCTACCTAAGGCTAGGCCACAGGTTGGCCACTCTCAGCGCATCTGGCGTGTGAGCACCACGGCACTTTCACTCTCATGTCAGCGCTCTCCAACCGGGCTGACGCAAACTATTCTCCACGGCGCAAAAACAAGATGAACGGCGATTGTTTTGGTGGTATTCTACAAAGGTTGAGGTGACAAGCCAGAGGAGGAGCCCGGTTGGTCAATCCCCTGACGCCGTACCGCAGCATGCGCAGACTAAGATCGGCAGTAGAATTATAAAAAAGTTAAAAGTCTGCTTGGCTTATTGTTCTACTAGCGCCAAAAAGAAGTGCCAAAGGCTATAATGAGAGTGAGAGTGTGTGTTAATTAATATATGTTGCAGTTGGAGTCCAGGTCTGTAGATTTGTTTGTGTGTGTTTCATGTATAGGCCTCTCACGTGATAATTAATTTGATTGGATACATTTTCCGGAAATGATTGCGATAAACGATAATGTTGTCGCACCCGGTTGTATGACCATTTTAGACGCAACTGACATCATGATGATAATATTCAAATAATTCAAGTACATCCTTTCAAACTGCTAGTCACACCCTCATGTAAATGGCAATGTATCGAGTTCATTTTTATTTATCGTATCGATAAGTCAATGAATTGCTTATAGTGACAGGGCACACAATAACAGCAGTGAAACAAACATGTGTTTATGACTTTTCATTAGTGAATGAAACGTTGTGCCCTTTAATAGTCTGTGTTCCGCATATCGTGTATTTGTATACTACGTGTATATCACTATATATATGCTAGGTCCCGGCTACTGAGACAGCGATAGCACGTCATTTAGCGGGCACTGTGGCTGCGAGGGAGTGGCGGATCGTCTTTTCAATCCCGGAAGGTTGTGGGTTCGATCCCAGGCCATGCAGCAAACATGTCGATGTATCCTTGGGCAGAATACTTAAACCATGGAGTTGCTCCCGATGGCCAATGGCCCCCAACAGTGGTTGTGAATGTTCAGGTCCTATAGAGTACAGGTGCTTGTATGAAGGGGTGAATGAGCATCTAGATCGTAAATTGGGCTTTGAGGGGTCTTAAAGACTGGATAGAAGGGCATAATAAGTACATGTCCCATTTACCATTTAGTGCGCATGTGTGTAATTAAACGCCATGATACAAATCTCACTCCAAGGCCAGGTGCGGCCAAAGTTGGCCAAACCCTGGGCCCTAGTAGCCCAAACCCCAGAGTGTACTTGAAGGGCACAGGCTTTTCTTTTGTAAAGAGGAAGGATAGGTCTGAGCTTTCTTCTAAAGTGAAAGTTTCCAATCCAAAGGCAGGTTTGTTAGCAAGCTGACTTCCTGTAAGCTGGATCGTGCAGTGCTTGTAGTTCAGCGTGTTACGAACACATGCTAGCTAATAGAGGTCCTCCATTGTACGTCCTTTATGACACCTAAGTGGCCCGAGGGCAGCTGTGAATGGCAGAACTGATGTATAATT
>NW_011369947.1:27871002-27900822 GCF_000735185.1 Notothenia coriiceps | reverse complement strand
GAGTGGGAAAGAGGCCGACCACAATCCAGAGGGGACCGAATTTGAGGTGTGGGTGTGTATCTGACGACCCGTGGATGAATAGGTAGCAGTTAACCTCAAACAAAGCCGGTGAGAGTGACAAATGTGAGACAGTATCGGTGGTGTCAATGAAGGTTTGGACGAAAGGGGGTATGGACAACTGGAGTGCAGTCAAGCGGAGACTCATAGTACTGGAGGTCCTCCAAAAGTCGTTCCTAGCACTGGACAGAGATGGTGGAGGTGGCTGGAATACTGACACCGTTAACTGACGACGGCGCCCCGACGGGAACGAAGCTCGTCTGAAATATTATAGACGCGTTCCCGACTTCCCTCCGCGTACGCTTCTGAATATGTCGACTGAGACCAACGATTGACCAGACGTTAAAAGGGGAAAGAAGCGAAGAGGTAACCCCGAAACCCAAAAAACCCAAAACAAAACTGTTCTTCCTATTCGGGTATTACGGGGACATTTAGAACTAAGCAAGTCCCCGAACTTTACTGTAGTTGCCACTTCTTATTCAAAATAGGAGAGGGCGAGTATCTGGTCGAAAACCAAAGGAGGTTCTTTCGGTTGTAGAAGAGTTCAACCGGAGGCTTTACGGATCGTGGATAATTTCCCTATTTCCCTCCGTCTGCTCAACCTTCTGACGCAAAATTCTGGGGGACCCTGTAAAACTTATAAAATCAATGGGAAAAAAAACCCATGATTGCGGGACGACAACAAAGTCCGTTGAAGAAGTGCTACAGAACAGCGATTTGCTAAAAAAACAGCACAATAGGAAACTACTATTAAGGAGTAAAAAGAGAGCACTGGGGTTCTGTACAGGTCGTGTATACTCCACCCGAACGTCTTCTGACGACCTGTTGTCTTGAATCACTTTCCGACTCTTCACACGTAAAAGTACAAAGGAACAAAAAGTTAAAGGACCAAAAAAAACACCACCTCTTTCCCCGTCAGTCTCGGTTGGACGGTTTCATTACCGTAACCGGCTTTACCGGGGAGGATTGTTTGCTCTTTCGTTGGGGTTTCCAAGTTTTTGACCAAACGGTAAAAATGGCGCCAAAAAAATACAACACCTTGAATTATCAAGCTCGTGGGGTGAGTGGTTCGAGGTAAAATTTCAAGGGAACACACCAGTAGACGTCGTTCTTCCGGAAACGAAAAACCGATACAACTTCAACCAAAGCGGAGAACGAAGGACACATAAAGTGGCGAACTAAGGAAGTCGGGGAAAAGCACCAAACTTCACCTAAACGGACGGGTGACACAGCCCGTTCAGGGAGGGTCGGCGCCGGAGGCTGGGTCTTTCAGTAGGGGACGCGGAAGAAGGAAGGGCGGCCGGAAGTGGGGCCAATCTGTTCTTGATACTTACACAACCCCTTTAGCCTTTCCGATGACCGTTCATAAGAAATGGACGTTCTCACCTCCGTGACCGAAACTCCCGTGCTGAGAAAAAACCATTACCTGAACGCTGAATGTCTCTTGCAATAGAATAAAGAGGCAAGAACGAGCGTTTCTGAGTGAGGCGGGTCCGAGCCACCCGCGAAAAAAAGACTTTGCGCCAAAGTCGAAAAGTGAGTTGGAATAGTGTCCGAGTGCCTTTGTAGTTCCGCCTACGGGACAGTTGCAGTCCAAAGCGGGAGGCGCAGCTCCTCGGTAGGCACCCCTTGCGTAAAGAAGGTAGGAGGACAAACACCAACCCTTCGGTGCCAACCTGCCAACGCTGCGACGCAGCCTCCGTGTTCTCCTGGTAGGTCGAGGCTCCTAAGCAGGTGGCCCAAGCGGACAAAGCAGGTGCGTGCGGTCTAGAAGTCACGAGGTCACCCCTTGTACTTAAGGCGGGTCTGTGAAGCCTGAGATCCGAGGAGGTCGTTTGCGCGCGCGCGCGCGTACAGGAGACTGCGGTTCTTCACCAACAGGGCGACGAGGTAGACGCGCGTCATCCTCCGTTAGGGTGGCGCGGGGACGGACCAAGAAGGAGCGGGAGAAAAGGGTAAGATTAGCCGACCCGAGTGTAGCGGTACCTGTAAGCACTTTGCCACGAAGGCGCGTTCCATTAATGTCCAAATGGACTGATAGACACTGCGCAAAAAGGTCCGACAATGCTGAGCAAAGGGGATGGATTAACATGAAGGACGAAGACCTCTGACGATGTGATTACAAGTGGTCCGTAGCAAAAAAAAAAAAATCTAACGTACCGTAAGGAGCCTGTAACAAAGTCTGTCCCAGGGCGTTAACGAGATCTCAACCTTTCGAAAAAATAAGGGAAATGGTCTCGTGATGATTACCTGAGAGTAACAGTGACACTGGGGCAGTACGATGAGTTACACGGGCTAGAAGCCTACCATCAAGAGAAAACATTTTCTTGGGCTCGGGAAGGGGTTCTGAGGGGAGATTAGACTTGAAAACAACATTAGTCAATACAATTTTCATCAGCCCCTGAATCAACTAAAACTTGGAGAGGAAGGGAAACTTGAGAACTAGAAACCGTACCCTTTAACTGGAGGCGATTAGCGTGGGAAGGGGAGACAGAAGTATGGCTCACCAGCGCCCCTCCCCTGGCTGCTGAGCCTGCTCTTTTGGCCGAGTGGAACAGTTGGCTCGAATGTGGCCAGCCTGGCCACAGTATATGCAGAGCCTCTGGAGGAAGCGGCGTTCATGTTCGGTGAAAGCCTCATTCTCCCCAGCTGCATTGGCTCCTCTGGGCTTAGGGATGAGGAGACGGTGGGTGGTAGATTTTCGCCTGTTTGGGGAGTTTATATCCAGTGTACCTCGTTTAAACATTGAATGGACAGCTAGCAGGCATAAACAGTATATATAGCTAGCATGGAATGTTTTTTGCTTTGTATGTCGGGGGCGGGAGATTCATGTGATTGGTTGTTGGTCGCGTTGCTCGCGTTGACTCCCCAAGCTTCAGACACGCCCACCGCCAAGCGTCAACGCACGCTGCTGTGTGGACGCTCCGTAAATGGAAATACACTTTTTAAAATTGGAATAGATTGGTGTCCAACCTTTGGACTGCAATGTAGTGCTCCAGGGTACAAAACAAAAGCAAGTAAAAAGGGGTTTTAATTCCCTTTAATGCATTAGAAATGTATGTTATAATGAAGTATGGTGCTTACATCATTCAAGTAGAATAGGTCATCATTCTGGGGGTTGAGGTTAAAATACGGGTACAACAAACAATAGTAAAGACGCCCTGAAATGTAGTTTCTCGTGTGGATAAAGCTCTAAAAATTCTCAAAATCTTTCCCTGAAAGACAAATACTTCTTTAACCTCTTCACGTTATCTTCTTCATGCGTCAAAAAGGTTTTATAGCGCAGCAGAAAATATAATACAACAGTCTCCGAAGGTTCAGCAATATCCCCCCGACTGAGCTGTTCTTTACTATACGTATAAAGCCAATTTAGTGCTCATTAATGTTACATATTGTGCTGCAGGGCTATTCTTTGTGCAACAGGCTCCAAACACACAGTCCTGGAGCTACACATCAGCAGGGACCCTCCCTCAGCTGAGAGAAGAACAATAATGGAGATTCACAGTTTCTGTCTCTGATAAACTGGGGATGAGAGACTTTTTTTTGTGTGAAAGAAAAAAATCACTAATGGTGTTTTGGGCTAATCTCATTAGTGTGTTAGGGGGGTCTGTGTGCACGATTGCATTGGCGCGTGCACATGCTTGCACATATGTAATGGAATTTCAATCATGGTGTATCTGCTTAACATCATTAACAGGCCCATTAATCTTCCTAATGGCTCTGATCCTCTTATTGCAGGGGTGGAGACTTCCATTTTCGAGGCAATTAAACACACTTTTTGGTATCCGTGCGTGCGTGGAAGAAAGATGGGTGCTAGATAGATGACACTCCTCCTGGTATCGGTTCAAAACAGAAGGTGGATTCAATATTACAGAGGACTGGTGCTTGTGATCTGGCCCTTTTACAACATGTGGATGAAGAGCACTGCCAGGGGCCAAAAGCTAAGAATAATAAAATGAAAGATTAAGAACAGCATTGAAAATTGGCAAAAAATCGTAAATTGCATTTGGAAATAATTCAGGATCACATGCTTGAAATAGCAGGTCTGTTGATTTCGCTACACATGACAACCATTTAATCAATGAGTCATAAAATCGTTTTTTCTTTTTAAGCGTAGAAAATCTTCTTCTGGTATGTGACAATTTCACATCTTTCCCACACAAATCCACCTTAAACTAAATTAAATCAAGCTCTTTTTTTGTCAAATTACTCAGTTTCAAATGAGGTTGCCTACACTGTGTGGATTTCTCACCTGTTTCAAGACGAATCGCACCCTAAGAAGGAATATGAAAGTATATTAAATGTTCTGTCACAGACAATGTATCAGAGCCTATAGCACCTTTTTATTGCAACAAATGGTGATACCCATTTATTTGGCTGAACAAACTGGGCTCCTGAGGGTGTTCTTCACAGTTTGTCTACGCAATAAACCTCCTCAAAGGTCGTTCAGAGCAGAACAACACTGACATTTATCACTGGGTTATGGAATACACATAAGGCAAGAGCTGCCATTGCCAAGTTATGATAATAAGAATGAAGAAGAGTGGATATCACTGATGTGTCGCAGGCAGACAGCTGAAGGAGAGCTGGTTAGATTTGAAAGGATGTGTAAGTGCTATGATTTGAATTGATTGGTGGCTGTAAGAGAAGCCAGATATTTTATAGAGATGAGAAGCAACACAGTCAGACCATTTCAGGATTGTCTATGAGTATATCAGTTACAGAAACGTACTGTGACATAGTCATTACCCAACAGGACAAGCTGTAATTGCCTTGGCTATATCGTGACTTTTCATCCGTCATCAACTCAAACCATTTGTATTTTTACAAGGTTTTTAGACCAAATAGCTGAAAGAAAATAACGTTGTTTGAGTTTAGTGCTAGTTTTCACAATTTGAAGCATGCTAAAATGTTAAATTCAAGCTGTTAATCATAGTTAACATTATACTTGCTAAACATTAATGTGCTACCATTGTCCTTGTGAGCATGTTGTCATGCTAGCATTAGCATTGTAGCGTTTGCTCACAGATATTGCAGCCTTTCAAAGCTCCTAACATACCTTGAGACTCTTTGCATTGATCACTAAAGATTCAACTAGGTGATTTAATTGTTTTGAGAAGATTTTTATGAAAATCAAGCCTGGGAAACACTCCAACTAGAAATTCCTAGGTAACTCTGAACACTTCTATGACTTTGCAAAACATAAATTGGTCTGACTTCCTGCAGTGTAATGTATTCAGAAGAAAACATGTACACTTTCTGAGCCAATTGAGTTTTCGTTATTGCTTTATCCTTGACCTCCACCCACCTCTGATGAAGTTCTGCTCGGCCAGGCTGTGGACACTGGCCAGGTGTCCGCTGTGCTCCCTGCAGTCCTTCTCAGCGTCCTCCCAGGTGTGTCTCCGGCTGAAGTATCTGTAGCAGTGGCCGTGGAACTTCCTCCATGTGTGCTCGCAGCCCTCAGTGTCTGGTGGAAAGGGCAATTTGCAAAAAGAAGGGGGAGGTAATTGAAAAAGACAGCGATTAGACAACGGGAAATCCATCGTAAGAGAAATGTGGGTTTTTTCAAATCGTTAAACACCCACAGAATAACTGCTTTGCACAGGGATGGAGGATTCAGGATTAAGAGGGCAACAACCATTATTATTTTATATTTGTTTTTGTATCAGCAGATTCCTAATGTCCTGCAGCACGCAAAATCTATATATTGCCTTTCCCCCTCTTTCCCTCCTTCTGCTTCTCTCTTCAGCACCATCTTGCTTTAAGTGCCCTCTGTGACACTCCTCCCAGTCTCCATCTCTCTCTTCATCTCTTTGATTTGACTTGGACTTTTAATCCGCAGCAGAGGCAAGCCGGCAGTGAGACAGCTTAGACCAGTGAAAGGGCGTTTTAATCTATTCAAATGACAACAATCCTTAGAAATCTCTTCCAGTGCACAGCTCTCGCTTGGTAATTAAGCCCTGTCACAGTCCTGTCAGCGCACACACACACTCTCCCTCCACCCATCCCCCCTCCTCCCTTCATCTCTCAACTATCGCCCCTAATCTGTCAGGGGGGCTAGCTGTGTGTTACGAGCTGTACATTTCAGATGTGATGTGTGTGTGTGTGGCTTTCGGTTCAGCGCTGGAATGTGTATGTGTGCATACGTCTGTACCTGAAAATGTGGAAATGAATGGTGGATTGGAGGTGGTTCAGGCTTTATCCGTCAGCTAAGCAACCTCCGCTCGCCCCCCCTTGTGCCCCCCTCCCCCTCCCTGCAGTGTGCGGATCAGGGAAAAGGCCTCAGCTTTTCCTCCACCAAATGTGAAGCGACACCAGTAAATTGTGAGGTGCAAATTGGGCCGTATGGGGCCCTGCTTAGTATGCAGAGAGATGCAGAGCGGAGAGGAGTCCATTATGAAAGCCCTTCTACAATGTGATATAAAACAAGGACCTCGAAACCTGCATACTGCATTGAGAAGGTAAGTGCTTTTAAAACCTATACGCTCTGCTCCATTCACCATGTTTTTCAGGGCTGTCTGAGGTACAACGCTGAGAAGTGCAATGACACTCTTTCCCAACATGCAATGCATCGGCTCCCATTAAATCTGCCTCCTCGGTTCAAGGTCTTGCTGGTCTTATGTTAGTCGGACTCGGCATGCAACTTAAATATTTCAACATATATTTATATATTCTTTGTCCCAACTCTTAATATTATCTTGCTCAGAATTTACAGTTAGTGTAAAAGTGATGAACATTGTAACTGAAAGTAATGATGATGAGCGATGTGTAAATAACCTACAGTTTATCTGACATGCAATAGCATGCTAAGAAGTGTCATGTCTTCTTCATGTGTCACTCAGCTAACATACTGTAAAGCTGAAAGGCTCAAGGTCAGACACAGATAAGTGTGTGATCAGTCAAACATTCACATGTGCATGTTGGCTGCAGATAGAAAGAGAGCGATGAAGAATAGAGAGAGAAAAGTTATCTGGGAAATATATGGAGGCAAGTGTCTGTCAATCATTCCTCCACTGGTCCGTCTGAAATGTGATTATTCAGTCCTATACAGTCCGTCTGGTGGAAGCAGAGTCCTATAATGTAAATAAATGTTCTATTACCACTGTTACATTGATTTATGGGCAGAGTAACTTCAATCAAAGCATCTGAAAACCGTCAAATACCAAAAGCTTTAGTTTTAGTTTGATCACATAATAAGTTATTCAAATCAAAATGTCACAAACTTAAAAGTGTTTTATGAAACCAAAGGTTTTGCATGGCTACTTGTTTTAAACATTTTTTCTATTTAAATCATTTTTTTAATTATACAGGTTAAGACGCGTGTTAAGTATTGTAGTGGTAAGAAATATGGTAATCTTTCTTTACGACGCGTATTTAAGAAATTCTATGCCCTACTAAAGTAAAAATGTGATTGACAAGGCTCGATGACTTCAAAAGAGGCGCCTGGATGTTCGCCAAATCAACTAATACTCACTCAATAATTATTTGCATTTCTTTACATATAAAATGAGGTTCAACACAGACATTTTTGGATCATAAATCCATGTCAGTCACTCAGAAATATAAAAAAATGACACTAAGATGCATTCCTGTCATTCTAATCTGAATTTACAGAGTATTTACAAACAAGATTTAACATACACGCAGACTGAAGTAGTGAGTCATAGCCTCAGGGGTTTGCTCCAGTCGTACTACTTTTAGAAAATGCACGGTGGGTTCTCTTAAAGTAACAAGAACGTAAATATTTGTTCTTCATGTTAATCAAAATACAGCATGAAAGGCATGAGCTCTTATGTTCAAGCTGCACCTGAAAATGATTTAGTTTAATCATTCAATACAAACGTTTAGTGCTTCAGTTCCTCTTTGGACTTCAGATCAGTAATTGAGGAATTGTAAAATTGCTACTTCTCCTACTGGATCTATTCATTTCTTCTGAGCAGTTATGCGAGTAGCTCTGACAATGATTATTGTAACTGTGGGTAATTTATCCATTCATTACTTGGCCAGCTCAAGTTTCTCATTGTTGTCTGGGGACTGGATCCAATGACCTCAAAACACACTAATGACATGAAATTCAATTAGCCACTGTAACCTTTCAGCCTCCTCTGGGTGGCTCAGTGGCTTTCTGGTTAGCCCCATTTGTTATTGAAAGATGATCCTGGGATTACTTCCTGTTCAGATTGTGCTTTTGAATATGAGTACAGTGTCTGTCTATAGCGCTTGGGTCGAATCAACCCTTGGTTTCCTTCAAATATTTCCTTTGCTTTGACATGATTGAAACCCTTTTTTTATACAAGCTAACACGAGTAAACTCTAATGGATGTTAAAACATGTGCCTTTTTGAGAGGACAGGACATTTATGACTGGGTTAACATTGGGAATTTATCACAGCTTTACAGGACACTGGCTGCTTCAGAGTCAACATTTTGCAGCCAACATGTTCCCTGTAGCACAGACGGTTTGCTTCTGAGCAGAGAGCAGTAGATTAGCATTAGGTAGAACGATGTAACTACGGTAATCTCTGGTCTTATGAGACCAAAAATCAGACCCGGCAGCTGTGATTTGCTCTGCTGACTGCTAATTTACTCACTCCGTCATCTCACCTGGAAGCTACCTGCTCAAAATGTTTGCCCACATGGCAGCTTGTACATTGTATTGGCATTGGGAGTGGGTCCAGTTTGGCTCATGAAGGTGGACGGTGGTTTATAATCTACAGGGACAGGAGAGTCAGGGTAGGTGTTGCTGAGACAAAACAAATTAAATATGCACGCCTTCATTCGATCACACCGACTGCTGTGAATATCTGCAATGTACTACTTGGGATTCACATTCATATATAATATAATTTGGTGTACAAGGAAGACGCAGTGAAATGCACGGTGGGAGCACTGAAAAGACAGAAAAAGAAAGTAAAGGAGTCAAAGAAACAGAGACCAAGAGACGCAGAGAGAAAGAAAATCAGAGGAAAAAAGTAAATAGGCATGTTTTCTCCCCCTCAGATCTTCAACCTAGTCTCTGCTGATTTCTTCTCCCACTCGCTGACAGTGAGGCTCAAAGCCCCACATCACATCAACCTCTTCAAATATTTAGACATGACTTAAGTCGTCTTCTCTTTCCTATTTTCCCTCTGTCAAGCAAAGAGAGAGGCAGGGGGTGTGTTTCGGCGATTAATATTCCCACAGACTTTAGTGAGCGGCAGTTAGGAAATAAAAGTCTTATACTTCCAGATGACTGATTGCCTCGTTTATCCACATCACCAAGGGAAATTTCCACGATTCCTCTTTTTTAGATCCCTGAATGACGAGAATGTGTGTACGTGTGTGTGTGTGCCATTCTGCCTCCTCCTTGTGTGAAGGCTGACAGCTCAGTGTGCCATTTGCAAGCAAGCAGATGACAGCAGTCGACAGAGAGGAGTGAGAAGTGAGAGAGAGAGAGATTAAATAACCAGCAACAAAAGGTGACAATTTAAGAAGAATGTACAAAAATGGACTGTGGATTAATTAATGGTTGTAACAAGTGCAATATTTATTCATGGCACATCTTAATAGTGTGATTCTCACAACTAGGAGTTATGGATGTTACAGTAATACAGCTACAAAGCACAACATGAAGGACCAATGCCAGTCTGAAGGCTCATTCTGCATAATGAGTCGATAGATGTGTCAATGCAGATTGATGCTGATGGGGGGGGGGGCAGAGGTAAAAGTGAGGGCAGCGCGGGCAATAGACAACAAGTCGCTTATTACGGATACAGTGTTTAATTGGTGTAAGGTGAGGAGAGCTCACACACTCGACATATTTGTGTATTTTTGAGATAATACTCTATCAGTGTGCAGCTAATCTAAAGCACACACAAGCGATCACACATTCTCAAAGGCAACGTGTTTGGTTATGAAATCACCAGGAGATAAGCACTAATGTTAAGCTAGCAACTGTTTTATTTATTATATCCTTTTTCCAACCACAATTAGCATGTGCATTGGTTTGTTGGTGTCTTATATTTGGGAAAACCTGCTAAAATATTCTTCCTTCCCTTTGCAAATAGATAAGAATAGTCCAGCATAAACGTGGCGGCATCACAGAAAACCTTTTTATACTTACTTAGTTATGCAATTTAGTAGTTTAACCATTAACTCAGCTGAGTACATACAGATACATGTTACTTGTTAGACGCTTTTATGCAAAACGAGTTATATACTGTGGACAATCCCTACAGGAGCAATTTGGGGTGAAGTGTCTCAGGGACACAACGACATGCTGACTGCAGTGGGGTTTGAACCTGTGACCCCCCTGATGCGAACACCAACGCACATCCCACTGCGCCACACTGTATATACATTATTCAGTACAAATTATATATAAAATAATGCTTTTTTTCTGCTGAACTATTTTCTAGTCATCTGTCTCTATACAACTTATTTTTACATTGCTTGCTGCATGAAGTCAAGTGACAAAACTAAAACATGTTCCTGTAGTGCAAAGTTCAGGTTCCTAAGCTCCTAAAACTTTCTGTGGTGGTATAACTGTGAGATGACAGTAAATGTAAGCCAGGCTTTATACCTTGGCCATCAGAGTACTTTTACAGTTTTTCTTGGAAATATCAGAAAGCGGTAGAACAGAAGTGAACTGAACCTCCAGCACAGCCCAAAGTACCGTTTCACAGCTCTCCATCAGAAACCTTCATTAATGCACAGCAGAGGAACACTCACTGTTCTCACACGCCTTCTTTTTCTCTTTTCATCTATTGTAACACCTGCTTCTATGCTTCCTCCCTCTTTTCTACTACTTTCTGTCTTTTCTGCCTGAACTCGCCGCGACTCAGGAGAGAGAATGACAGTTGCTTCAGGGAAATTGTCTAATTAAGCACCTTGAATGAGAATAAAGTGCTCCTAACTTGCTGTTAGGAGGAAAGTTGGCAAGTCTTGAACACAAAAGCATAAGGAGTGAGGGAGATGCCTCGCTATAAGTCAATTTGAATAGTTTCTTTGCCAGACTTACAGTAGGCAAAACTTTAGGGATTTGTTGTGTGTGCATTTTGCCTGAGTCACCTGAGTTTCTGTCAGTGTTTGTTCTCTCTTCAGGAGACCCCCGTGTGTGAAGTAAACCAAGATGCTCCAGTTCCCTTTTCTTCTCATTCTTGGCACGTATCCTTCTCGACGTGTTATTAGAATGCATTAATCTTAATTAGCATTAATAGCCTCTAAAGACCCAGAGGATGCAAAAATAAATGTTGAGACAAGCTTTCTGCCGAGTCACCAGTTTACACGGTGGCACTACATTCAGAGACAGAAAAGAAAAGATTAAGAAAGTCTTTGAACTCAAGCTGCCTTCCTCCTCAGCCTCTCTGTCAACTCTGTGAGCCGATACTTGATAACAAAAACACCCACTCTTACAACAATGATATACAAAACAAACAAACTGGTAAACAAAGAACTATAAAACATCACACAGCAGTTTGTAGATGACAAGTTCAGCCAAAGTACTCAGTGTAGTGAGGCTTAACAAGAGTGTAGAGCGTGTAGACGGGAGATACACTTGGAGTGACATGCCTAATTGACCAATGGGATTCCAACAATAGAGACCTGTGGTCCAGAAGCAATGGCATGATGAGGGCTAAGTGACTGATACCTTTGAACGCTATATAAATCAAATAATACCTGTTTGATTCGATGTTAGCTAGTTTTTCTTATTCTCTTGGCTTTTTTAATAACTGTTTTTAAATGTCATTTTATAATGGGTTTCTCCTGCATAAGTTTAGCATTTTTTGTAAAGCACTTTTAAAATGCCTTGTGTTGAAATGTGCTACACGAATAAAGTAGTTTATGTAACACTGTTGGACCCAAGATTGTCAGTATAAAAAAAGAATAAAACATTTATGAAGCTGAACAAGAGATATCATCTTTTTTTCCTGCCATGGATTCTCTTTCTTGTCAAAATCTGCCAACATTACACACGAACGGTCGCCAACAGTGAGCATGGAGATCAGCTATTTGAAGCCCCTATCGGCTAATTTATCCTGCAGCTATAGCATGAGCAGCAAGTTAGAGAGGTACGGTAAACTCACTTCTTTCTGACTCCACACCCTAATATTTCTTTCATTATTAAATGTAGCACTCAAGTGACATTACGTGAAGTTATTTATCTGACTTTGCACAGCACACACCGGAGCCTCAAAATACTTCTTTACAGCTATTTACACATTCAGCAGTACTCCCTGACACTTTGATGTGTAAAATCAGAGCTCCTTAGGGACAAATAATGTAGAGATAGAGTCAGGAATTTGAAACACTTGGGTAAACTGTGTGGTTACGGTGAAAAAGAGAATGTTTATGCAGGTCTGTGAGAGCAAAACTCTGTTCCCCTGCAAATTCAGACATGCCCTCATTAAGATGCACTAAGTCACAGAGATATTGAATGTTAACAGGGAAGTTTGCAATATGGAAGTAGTTCCAGCTTTTTAAATCAGAGGACAGTTAATATGCCAACGCATCATCATACAATCATTTATTTACAGCTAGTGACTTTACATAACAAAAACATTACCTTCACTGTAAGAACATGTATATGTGAGAGACAAGGTAGAACATGAGGTCAGATAAAAGAGAGCACAATGATGAAGTGACAGAGCCCTCAGCCTGCTCTCCTGCTCATTAGTCTCAGAGTGTCGGCTACAGTTCATTGTCTGCTGGCTGCTTCCAATCTGCGGTTTCTGGTGTTGCTGTTGGCATCGACGTACTCAAAAGCCGTCCTATCTGTCTGCCCCAGATTCACCCGCCGTCCTCTTTAGGGGAAGTTTTGCTCTACTTTTCTTTAGGCTTTCTGTGACTCTGTCTTGTTTTGTTTTTCTGTCAAATGACTACTGTGTGCATGCATTTGTATAGTGTGTGTTTGGAAGTGTGTATCATTGCCAGAAGAATGAGTGAGTCACAGGGCCTGAAACCCTATTTTACACTGGATTATATTGGTTTCAGTGGATAGTGGCGGTATTTAATGGTCTCACTGCACTTTCTAAAGCCTGCAAACATAACTATTTTATTTCTAAGCAAAACTCAGGCAAACTCACCCGTGTTTGCCTGCTGATCACTGCACAACCTTATATAGTCACCTTAATATAAATGATTTGACAAAAAAAAATGCGTCTAACAAATGACATGTAATAACTAATGGTAGCAGGGCACGGAAGAGAGTAGGAGGAGAAGAAGAAAAAATAAAGGGCTAGCATGCCTGCGAGTTTTGGGTGAACAGCGCAACACTTGGGATTAATTATCTAGACAATCCCTTTAACACTACTTTGTAATTATTCGTTTTTTTAAAGGATTATTGTTTCATTTAGCTTTAGTATATTTTGTAACCAAGAGTTATTAACACTGTAGTTTACTGCTCGGCTTCAAATGTGTTCGACTGCTGAATAAACAGCGATAACATATTTTGATATTTGACGACGGATTGATTCGGACATTTGCGTTCTCACACACATGTCCTGCGGTTAATGTCTAGATAAGTTCAGGGTCGCAGTGCATGTGTGAAAGGGACTACAGTGTATGCGTAGCTGTGTGACGGTCTGTTAGGTGCAAGATGTCAACTTCACAGCTCTAGGAAATGTTTAAGCATCACACAAACATTTCACACACAGTCACAGCAAAACAGCAGATGCGGCCTGCACAGACTACAGGCACACTCACACACAAACACAAGCAAACACACTCACACACAAACACAAGCAAACACACTCACACACAAACACAAGCAAACACACTCACACACAGAGTGACAAAACCTCCTGCAGTGCACCAGAGATGAGAGGCACAAAAAGATGCAAGGAGTGCAGGGTGTGACAGCAGAAAGGTAGGGAGAGAAAAGGAAAGGAAACAACATGAAACAGAGGTGTCTACAAGAGAGGAATGTCAAAGTATCAAATCTGCACTCTTACACATGCACGTTATGTTGGATTTCTCCCTGGAAATTCTGAGCGAAACGAATTTCCGAGTGAACGCAGGATGAAAAGCGAGAGTGCAGGAAAGGCGCTGATGAGAAGAAACCAGCTAATTCTTCCTCTGTCGCTTTTCACTTCTATCAGGCTGCGAGAAATGTAGTTTCTGCTTCCCCAGATTAGGCAGCGAGTCTAAAAAAAGGCAGGACGGACTCAACAGTCAGTTTCAGGGCTGGGAGGAGAGGAGAGTTAAACAACTGAAAGATGTCTCTATTGGTCAAATATCCATTCATTACTGATACAGAACTGTTGAAAAAATAACTGCCAAAGGAGGGATTTTTTATTGTTTCCCACAGTTCCCACACATTCTCCCACTGCCTGAAACGGGTCCATTGGACTCCTTTGTTTACTTCCGTAACATAATGTCATCACTTTGTAACCCTCAAGCTTCTATTGGCCAGCGCTCTAAGGCCCCGTCCACACGGAGACGAAACGGAGACGAAAACGAAAACAAACCTGAGTCGTTTTCAAAAAGGTCTTCCGTCCACACGGAAACGGCTCAAGAAACGTGTCCGTCCACACGAAAACGCTCGAGAACGCTGGAGACGCTTTAGTACATATGCCGGGCCTGTAAGTGGCGCTGTACTTCCGCCACAAAATACACCAAAAGCAGCGAATAAGACTTATTATTATTATTATATTATATTATTATTGTTGCTGATGGTTGTCGTAGAGGAGCTGTAAATGTTGCACTAAAATCTGTATCAAGGTGGGGAGAGGTGGGGCTATGGCGTCATCGTTTTCAGGAAATGATCGTATAGGGCGTACACACGGACAATTCGGGCTCCGAATCCGCGTTTCCGTTTCGGCCTCGGTGGACGAACCGTCTATACGATAGAGAACGTTAGTGGATTCAACTGATATCGTCTCCGTGTGGACGGGGGCTTAGGACATTGTACCTGATAGACTAAGGGGCGGGACATCTCTTAACGGTTAGCCAATCACAACAGAGCTGGCCAGCTAACCAATCAGAGTAAACTGGGCAGCAGCACACACATTATGAGAAAAAATACAGTGTAGGCACAAAGTACAATTATGAAACCTAAAAGGAGCATAATGGGCCCCTTTAAATATATCACCATCTCAAGGTCTCATGTTTCAAAGTGTCTGACAGAAAAAAAACTGTAATAAATCAGCCTTCTTTACTTGTAAAAAGGTCAAACATAAGCCATTTCCTCTTCTCTTTCAGTGCAATAACTGGAGGACTTCAGCCCGTCAAATTACAATTATTGACTCTCTGATGGGATCACCATGGTAACAAACCAGAGGGAGCCAGCAGTGATCCTGATCAACCCAGCAATCAAGGCTGTTAGCTCACAACGCTAACATCAGAGGGCTGGACCACAGAGCCAGTTCCATGGAGAAACGCTACTAAGTTCAACATAACAGCTACCACAACGGTGGCTATCAACTGGTTTTTTAAATGTTTTATAGATGCAGCCTGGAAACATGCAAAAAGTGACCATTATTGAATTATTGTGGCTGTTATATGTACTGTAAACATTTTTCTCCTAAGGCACATCATCAAATTGCTGTTGTGCCATCATTTCTATCCTCTATATATTTATGTTACCACTCAAAGCACCTTCAATGCCTATACGTCTTTATTTTAACGTCACAACGGCATTCTCTTAACCTTTGTTTTTTATTTTATTTTTTAGACTAACAATGGTTTTGTTGTCCTTTATCTGCAATATAGAGCATTGTAAAAGATAATTTAGCAAATAAAGACCAAGCATAAAAACTCATATCCCAGAAAGAAAGAATGTGTTTTGAAGGAATTATATTGGGTGTAAACAACAGAATGATAGCAAAAATAAAGTGAACTATTAGTGTGTGCTACCTGCAATTGATTGAAGACTTCCTTTGAAGCCAGCATTGGCAAATGGCCAGGGAACATTACAAACATATTCAGTAGTTGAGTAGAACTGAGAAACACCTTGCACATAAAATGAAACAGTTTTCCCACTCAGATTTTCTGCAGGAACAACTAAAATAATGCCAGCCACAATGCAAATGATTTGAGTTACTGTAATCACATGGCTTTGTTTGATGGGCTTACTTGCGGACGTGTATGTTTACATCTTTATCCCTCAGGTGAGAATCTATATTGCACACACAGTCAGTGAAGGCTGTCCTGGTAGCTAATAGGGCAGAGTGTGCGCCATTAAAGCCATTACCAAAGATGCGTCCTCTCTTTCATCCTTTCTCTCTCACTATTAAATAAAGCAGAAATGCCGGGAAAAAAAAAGAAAATAGCCATCGAATCTATTCAGCCTCTAAACACTCTCCACCTCCTCTTCAGCACATTCAAGAACATCCAGGAAATGAGACAGCCGGACCACTTCACTGAGACATGGACCAATTGGATGACATTTAAATAGATAGAGCCTCGGTGGAACGAATGAGTTCATTTCCAGTGTTCATGTCGCGGTTCAGACCCCCCTCTGGATATCTAACTGAGATCTGAACGAACTGGCAGAGCAACGCCTGCTGCAAATTGTACTTTTCACAGCTGTTTCCTATATTTCTGCAAGCGTCAAGTAGCGAGAGATAAAGCTATGGGAAAACAGAGAATTCCGATTTACACAATCAGACCTGCTGCTCCCAATCAGGCATTAAGGCAGCGGCGCAGCAGGAGAGGAAACGTACCGCAGCTCCAGTGCATGTCAAATCAAAGGCACTCTGGATGGAGATGTGCTTATGTACGTGCTGTGCGTTTGGAAAGGAGAGGGGAGAATTAGTATACTGTATAGGGGTGTGCAATACTCGAGAATGAAAATCCAAACTTGTGAGACACAGCAGATAAAGTATTTAATGATCTGCCTTGATTTAAAGAAGCTGTATATTTATTATAACACGTCGTGAGGCACAGTTGTAAACAGCACAACATAAAAATCCATGTACTGTAAAGTCTCTGTGGCTTTTTTACTTTCTTGTTTGTGTATGATCTACACCACAGGAGGGGCATAAATATTAAAAAAGGAAGCCATGACCGCGGGGAAATTCCAAGTAAGACTTACTGAAGTTCCATTTCCTGCAATGGGCGATCAAAGAGGGCAACTACAGTAAGAGTTAACAAGTATGTGGAATACTGTTAGATTAGAGGGCCATTCGAGCTATTTACTTCATTAAAGTTAGTGGACTTTTCCTCTCTCCAAGCTACTTGAACCTCTTGTGACTTCTCATATTTATCTACCAACTTTTAGTGAGGTCCAGAGAAAGTTGCTAGTGCATTCATATAAACTGAAGGAGATTAAATAAACGAGAAAAAGCACAAGGGTGACATATCACCAGTCGGTAGCTGATGTTTGTGTGTGAATGCCTGTGTATGAATTACTAGAAAATAACACACACTAAGGGTTGTGTTGAGGTGCTGAAAGTAGAATTGAAATTCTTGATGGTTTGCCAACTACTACAATAAGCCTGCACAAACGAGGCAAAGTGAAAAGTTCATTTGGGGCCTGCCAAACACTACTGTAGTTTCTACCACATTTAGAAGGTCTGTCTGCTGCTTCTCTCTGGCTTCGCTCGGTTTACTCTCTCTTTTATTTCTTCTTTCTCCATCGATTGTTCTGCCCCGAGTCTCTCAGACCACAGAAGAGCCGTGAAAACTCTTCTGAGAGTCGAGGTCGGAGACTCGGAGGTCACGTTAGACCAGTAGAGATACAGTTGCTTTTATATATCTCAGAGCTGATTCCTAAATCTCTTTTCCCTGTTCCCTCAACCATCTATTAAAAATGTCTCCTTTGCTATTCTCACACTCTCTTTGCCCCTCCAACTTTTCATTCTTACATCTTTAATTGTGCTATTTTAATTATTGTATTTCAAGGGATGTTGGGGCTTTGCATTAGTCAGAATTGTTAGTTGGGAAGCAGGCTCCAAACTCACTTGTATTCAATTCCCAAAGTATCCCTTTACACATACAATATAAAGGAATTTGTATATCCTGGAATTCATGTGTATAATCTAAAGTTAAAAAGGCCACAACTAATAATAATTGTTTGTTTGATATTGGTTGTTTGTAGATTAACCATTTCCTCACATACTGCAAAAGGCAGCTCATGTGCACTTCTTCACCATCTCTCCGATCTATTTTTGGAAGCCTTTTCTTTACTGTGAATGTCCCAAAACCTTGTTAACTCTCGGGATGTACAATCAAGCTTAAAAAATCTGGGCACTTATCCTTCAAATTGTGCAAAAACTTAAATAATCAACCCTAATGTATTCAGCAGCTGCTGGTTTCCCTCATTGATGTAACATGCAGTTTGTGAGCAGCCTCCCTGCTAGCGCCCGTCTCACAGGGGAGTTCCCGTAATGAGAAAAGACACCAGCTGGTCGCAGGTGTCATGTACAGAAATGGATACATTATTCCAAAGGGCTTGCCTCCTCCTCTTCCTCCTCTTTGTCTACATTCAGATCCTCTTCCTCCCACCTGCACCGCCTACTCTGTCTCCATTAACCCTGTTGTTCTCTCTCTAACTCTGTCTCCACATCTTGCTCTTATAGCATCATCTTTCTCTTAATGTGTCACCTCCTCGTTCTTCTTTAACTGCTCATCACCCTCTTTCTCTTCTGCCTGCTACTTCTACTATCACATCACCTTGCTTCTAATCTACACCAATTTTGACCATTTGCATAGCTGTCTGCTCTCACAAAGCACACTCCCCGGTGTTGTTATTGGTGAGAGAGCAGAGTTTTAGTGCAAATTGTTACCTTTCTCACAAGTCGCTCCTCCGTAGCTGGGCAGACAAAGACACACAAAGGAGTTGATCTCATCGATGCAGGTTCCTCCATTCTGGCATGGGTTAGACTGGCAGTCATCAATGTCTGGAGGGAGAGCAAAGAGGGGGGAGGGGGGGAGATACGGGTTGAGTCAGGTTGATGCAACACACATTCACACACAGCAAAAGCACTTTAGGTACTTTACAAACTACCTGCAACAGTTTTGACTGAACCCTGGGAGATCAAACTTTTGGACAGATTACAGGTGTGTTTGAGAAAGGTATAATTAAAGGGAATGGATTGAACTTCATCAGCGAGAGGTTTGGGATGCACTGAAGCGCATGATGCTAATAGCAATGTGTTGGCAGGACGTGCTGCAGTTTTCTAAACCTGAGCTGAAAGAGCAAATTGACGGAGAGGGGTGGAGGGTAGAGAGACGTGATCCATCCAACACATTCATGCACAACGAGTTGTGTGCAAATCCATTGTGATACGTGCATAAGCGACCAAACAATGCAAGCAGACAGATGACGTCTTCAAGCTTCGCAATGACCAAATCAAGTCTCGATGTCTGTGCGCACACACTCACACGAACAATCACACACACATATTTTGCAGAGGCGTTGCAGGGGTGAGAGTTCTCATTCAGTTGAAGAATGGTAACTGTGTTTCTCGAGCTGATCTGTGCCGAGGGGCAAAATCATTAAAACGGCAGCTGGCATCCCACAATCGTCTGCCATCACAACATCTCGGTGAGTCCCTGGGGCCATGGCAAGAGGTCATTGGAGCAGAGGTGGAGTGAAACAAGGCGGGGATGGCAGGAGAAGGTCGGAAGTGACGAAAGATGCAGGGAAGGAAATGCTAAAAAACATAGAGTGAAGGAGATGTAATGAAAACAAGGGGATAGGTGATGTCAAGCTGCGACTTTGGGAAGCTGGCAAGTTTCAGGGTTGGATTACAGGGGCTTTGCAGGCACACAGTTTGGGGCGGAGGAGTCTGTTTGGGTAAAACAGTGTGACAGCTCCATTGCTGCTGCTCTGCTTTGGGCTGGCTGATATTAAAAGGCTGAATTTGATGCAGGAGGTACAGACCCAGCCAGGGGAGTCACAACAAGATGGCATTTGTATTGGTTTAGTGTATCGTTGCAAATCCATGTTTAATTCTCTGTCTGACTCATTTTGGGGTGGAAATAAAATATAAATAGGGAATAGAACTACATAGCAGGGGCAGCAATTGAGTCACACACACTTCACAAATCCTTTTGAAGGCAGATAGTCTGACATCTAACAGGGGGCTGAGTTTAGGCTCCAGACTTTGATTTTTTTTACGACAGTCATTCTGCATTACAAAGTAGAGGCAGAGAGGGTCTGATAAAAGATGCTGTTGGATTGCATTATGGGAATTTAATGATCCAACGTGATTTATCCAAGGGACAAAAATGCAGGATACTCATTTGATTTATTCTAAATCTGTCTCTTTTGAGTCCGTCAACTTCGAAAAAGTTAAATGTCAAATCGCTGGTGACGACCTTTAATCTTGCTGTGTTGCGTGACTAAGGGATCTTTGTCAAGGGATCCAAAAGTTTGGAGATGAGTAAATTGTTGTTGACAGTCTGCAACATTAATGATAGGGGAATTGCCTAAAGATGAATATTTATAAGAAACTGCATTAGGTTTTCTATGCCAGTCACGTAAACTGTTGTAATCATTTTTTTTTTATTACAGTGTGACATAATGTTATTTTAGATCATTAACGTTTCAATTCACCACTGAGACCCAGCAGTCACCACTAAGTGAAGACATTACTCCACAGGATTATTAGCTAATTGTGACAGTTAACCGCCACAAAACAATTGGCCCCACTCTCTAAAAGGTGCTCTGCAGTGAAGAGAGGCCACGCTCGCTTAATGGTGTTAAATGGTGTGATGTTGAAGTTAAAGGACAAAAAGCTGTATTTTAGTCCAACCAGGCATCAAGTGATAGAAACCCGTCTGGGGTAATTAAACCGCCGGCTGGAGTCCAGGATTGATGACATAACAAGTAGTTATAGCAGGCAGAGCAGGCATCTTCTTCTATGTTTTTTGTAGAAAATAATGTGTGGAATATAATGTTTGAGTACAAAATACATTTGAGACCACATAATATAGCTTTAAGTATTTCCAGTGCAGATCGACAACAGAGAATGATATAACCCCAAAATATCCGTAATAAATATGATTATACAGATCCCTGAGTGAACGTTTGAGGAAATATAATTAATATAGCATGTATGATGAACGATAGATTACATTACATGTTAGACGCTTTTATCCAAAGCGACTTACATACACAATACTGTGGACAATCACCACAGGAGCAATTTGGGGTGAAGTGTCTCAGGGACACAACGACATGCTGGCTGCAGTGGGGTTTGAACCTGTGAATCCCTGATCCGAACACCAACGCTCTATCCACTGCGCCACACGCCTCCCGATAGATGCTGCAAATATCCCCCCCCTCCCTCTACACCAGGAACCAGATGAGCAGGTTGCCAGTACAGCTGTTCAGAAACAGCTACTGGGGGTAATACGAGACAGCATCTGGCCTCATTAAGCACTGCAGCACTAAAAGGAGTGGTGGAAGCCCCTGGATTTTAGGAGCACTGGGGTCAATAAAGTAAACCTCTGAACATCGGCTATTAGAGGGGCCACAGTGGGCATGTGGACATAATCTGTTATAGCAACCAATATAGTGAAAGCATCTGTAGACAGTGGCAGCTGGGGTTCACAGACCTTCATCTCGTCAAATTGAGGAAAATTCAAGCACAAAGGTGGTCAATAAATACCAATCTTATCTTTAATGACCAAACACAAGTAGCTTGATAATAGCTCTTTTTACTCTCAACCAATTAGATGGCTGTCCTCGAAAAACGTTATACTGTGGCAACAAGGGATAAACACATGAGGAACTAATCATAGCTTCAGATTTAGTCGCGGTAGGCTTTACTGTATACTGTCTTAATGCAGATAGATATACAGAGTAGGGCTGCTCGATTGTGGCAAAAGTCATAATCTCGATATTGACTTTGAAAACATCCATTTATTGGAGAAAAAAATGTGAACAGTATTTTTTTAACAGTTGATTACCCTGAACTTTAAGTATAATTCAACTGAAAACCCCCCAAAAAAAAAAATAAAAAATAATAATATTAATAATCGTTTTATTCCTTCGCGTCGAAAGGAGCCAGTTGAGGTGGTTCGGGCACCTAGTTAGGATGCCACCTGGGCGCCTCCCTAGGGAGGTGTTCCAGGCAGGTCCAGCTGGGAAGAGACCAAGGGGTAGACCTAGGACCAGATGGAGGGATTATATCTCTTCGCTGGCCTGGGAGCGCCTTGGGATCCCCCAGTCAGAGCTGGTTGATGTGGCCAGGGAAAAGAAAGTTTGGGGCTCTCTGCTGGAACTGCTACCTCCGCGACCCGACCACGGATAAGCGGGAGAAGATGGATGGATGGATGGTTTTTATCTCGATTACGTTGCTTTCGTAATCGTTGCAAGCCATAATCGTAATCGCGATTAAAATACGATTAATTGAGCAGCCCTAAATACAGAGGATGAAAACTTAAACTAGATCAGTAAATTGGCTGGGCTGATGAATCAACATATATTATCTTGTTGCAAACATATTCAAATTATGTGCATGTCAGTATTGAGGTAACAAGAAAAATTGCAATACAGATACTGTATGCATAAGTAGCTTTTGAGCATATTTGATACCATGTCTTGATTATAAATTGTGCCTTTCCAGCTGAGAGCTAATACTTGAAGGCTTTAATGATAAAAATGGCTCACTCTTGGTCCAAATTTGACAAACTTTAAGGTTTATCATCAGAAATGCTCCTTGTGTGGATGTAGGTCTGAAAACAAAGTTGTTCTGGAATATTGTCATGGAGATGTCTTGATTTGACACAAGCATCAAACTTAAATAAGGATGAAGTTGCGGTAAAAAGTCCTGAGAAAATAAACTACATCCAAGTCAGACATGTTTGAAGATATAAAATAACATTTCATAAAGAATGTATATCCAAACATTGCTTTTATCATCAACTACTGAACTTCCAACGTCTCCTACAATAATAAAAAAGTCCATTCACAGTGTATGTGCTCAAAAAGGTTTTCCACATCACACTTTGTTGTTTAACCTCCTTATAAACTGTTGATGTTAGAGAATCCTGTTCACACATACACATGTACAAATCAGATTTAACCTGAGTACACTCTTCTGCAGGATATGTGTTGATCACTCCACAAACAGTATGCCGCTTATCCATCCCAATAAAGTGACATCAAGCTTAACATTTTTGTGTGGAGTAGGAATTCATGTTCATGCTAAATCTACAGTAAATACCTGATGATATTGTTAAAACTGTGTGGCCGTGACAAAACACTGATCCTTGGTGTCTGTCGGTGTCAACCTCACCTGAACTCAAACAGAGCGAAGAGGGCCAGAGCGCAGCAGGCCTGTCCACTTAAAACCCTCACAATGTTCACTCCGTCCAACTCGGCTTAATGAAAGAACCATCTAACTTCAGCAGGTGGCAGAGTGTGTGTTTGCGTGACTGTACTTGTGCATTTCTATGTGCGTGTGTGGTTGTGAGTCTCTGGCCCGTTCCCCAGTACAACAAAACCAGGCCTGGGCACAAGGAAAGTCTCAAGAGAGTCGAGGAGAGCTGTGCTCCACTTATCTGCTGGCAGCTAAATGGATGGGGGGATAAACAGGTGCCAGCCACTGTGGTAATTGCTGGGCAGAGCTAAAAACACAGGCGACGCTACCATCTTTTCTTTAAGCCAGCATTTTTCCTTTCAATCTGTCAGGAGAGGCAGTAAATACATGTGAGCAGTCGATGTGACTAACATAATGGCAGAGTTGATACAAATATTAAATTGAGGATTAAATGTGGTTCACTGCTGATTGAAAAATGATGATGTTTTGATGGGAATGTTTGATTGCGGGATAAATATGGAACCAGCTCTAGTTGTTTATCCCCGCCTCTCTGTGTACTTCTGAGAATAGATGATGAGGGTGAGGTTGGAGGACGGGGGAAATTCAGATTGAGAAATACGAGGGAGGATAGTAAGACGGCAGCTAGACAAACGGAGGGTGGTGTCAGTAGACAGAATATCTGGAGGCTTACTGCAGGCATGTGTCGAAACCAGGGAATGAATAATTGAAAAGGGACAGAAAGAAAGAGATGGAGAGCAAACAAAATGTTGGGAGAGAAAAAGCCCAACCCATTTCCCTTTTAGGATTATTAGTCAGTTCAATATATCAGTTAAAACGCCTTTTACCTGTATACTCGATCAAAGCTTAGTCTACCTGAAGGTCAACTTTATCACCTTCCCGTCCTCCCTGACTCTCTCGTCCTTCTCTAGAGGGTCTTTTTCACAGTGGGATTTATGAGTTTGTAAATGCTCAGGCCAAATAAAAAGTAAACAGCTTCTTTCGGCGTTTCAGAAATGAGACCTCAACTGCAATCAGCAATTTCATGGCTATGAATCCTTGCGGGTTTAGCCAGGAAGAGTCTAGCAGAGAGGGGGAGAGTCCACTCGGAGGGTAATAACGCCTTGGAGAGAGGAATCCATATTTCAGCCAAGGACCGGCGACCATTAAAACATGGTATATTATTTTAGTGGTCTAGTAAATCTGCTATAAAAAGAATGGCATGGTTATACAACCAGAAAAAGGTTAAAATCCCAGACTGTAACTTTCTGCTGGCAAGGGGAAACAGATCTTGAAAAGGAGAAACTCTGCCAACAAGACAAAAACAATGCCAACTACACATTATAAACAGTTGATTCTATTTTGCTTCCACCGATGAGGAAGTAAATAAATAATGAGGCTAAATCAAGCAACAAAAAGTGTCTGATTTGTAAAGATTGAAAAAGGCTGAAATCAAATATCAGGGCTCTTAGTGAGATGAGAGGATCCTGAGAGGTCTATGGATTCATTAAAACCCCCCTTTAAACACAAACGACAACCTAAAAGCACCACTCAAAGGATCTGAAGCCTTTCGGTCATTTCTCACAACACAAATTCCTCATATTGAGGATGGCAACTGAGTAGAATGAGACGTGATGATATTTGAGATTCTGAGACTTAGATTTATAAAATGAAGACATTTTCTTTGAAGTTACACCAAGTTAAATAAACAAATCAATACATTCTGAATATTTTCTTTTTTTCGGATTCTACTATGAGTGATGGGGGAACACAAACACTCACTTTTTAGTTAACTTCAAACACTTCAAGAGAGTCATATTAATATTAAATCATAACTCAGAAAGTGTTTAATATTTGATTGTGGTTCGTTTTATTATTAATGTTGTAAATATAACTGAGGACTTGGGGAACATTCACCGCTGTTTATGTGGATGTCCAATCAGTTGTAAATGTTGATGAGTGAAGATATCATTTGCTCAGTGCGGGCTTTAACGAACAACAAAGTGGAGTTGACAGCTGCAAAAATGTGTTGTTCTTCCTGCTCCCAACACCTTCATCAGATGTGACAGTGGCGTAGTTGGAGGGATTAGAGAACCACCGGCTGTTTCAGCTTGGATTTATCTAGGTAACCAGGGGATGCACATTACATGCAGCTCAAATCAGATCTTCCCTAAATGCTTGAATGGCATCCCAAAATGGGTGCAGAGATTTGTGTAGATGAGGATATATTTTTGGATATAAATGTATCTGTTGATTGTGTATATAGGATATACATATTTTATTTTATACATATTTGTATAATTTTATTTGTGTATTCGGGATTGTTGGAAATGCCATTTCGATCTCTCTGTCTGTACACACAAACTGAAATATTGACATTAAAGTTGACTTTGACTTTGATATGTAGTCACATTTATACAAGCCAGAGAATACTATAAGAGAGAGGATGCATATANGTGTGCCTTGGCAGTGAAATATTGACATTAAAGTTGACTTTGACTTTGATATGTAGTCACATTTATACAAGCCAGAGAATACTATAAGAGAGAGGATACATATATGGCCGACGGGGACCCTCCAGGCGGCAGAAGCTAGAAGCAATGCATTCTGGTACATGTAGGCACTCTTTAAACAGAAGAACCGGACTTTCTTAATCAAGATGGTACGCGTTGAGGAATGCATGCTACAGTAAACTATATTTACTTGCAACACTGATTGGACAGCCACATAAACAGTGGCAAATTCTAACCTCCAGTGCTATAACATCTCATTTGCTGCAGATACTGAGAAGTTTATTCCAGGATGTGTCAGTACACTGTGACATCTCTGTTGGGCGAGGTTAAACAAGCACCAAAGCACTTTTCTGATTATACCAAAACACCTATAAGTCTTGTAATGAGGACGAAATTCCACATGCGACCATCATTGTTAACTCTGCTTGATGTTGATCTTTAGCAGATTGTAAGCTTTGTATTTATGGCTATATTCAAAATAATAGTTTTTTAGTGTTTTGATAACAGGAACATACAGTAGTGTTACTTAGTTGCACAGTTTACTGAAGACATTCACAGTCTGATATTTGTGGCTTCTTGTCTGTCCTTCACGGCTTATATAAAATGAACTCTTTCAGACGGACTATTTAAATGCGAACCAGTGAGTTGTGTTGCAAATGTCCTATTCTCTCCTCCAAACGCTCATAAATATTCACCAACAGCATCAAATAAAAAGATATGTCAAAGTGAGAAGCATTTGAGGTATTCTTTACTGAGCATTTGTTGCCTTTGACACAAAAATAGCTACAATTTCCTCTGCAGTCTTAAGAGGTTCATTCTGAATGTGATTTAGAGTCATTTTAGTTCCTGTGTTAAGGAGTTGGAGAGAAAGTGAAGAGGCCGGCGGCCCATTTCAAACGCCAAAAATACTACAAACATCCACATCGGAGGTCAAGATTGTTTCCATTTTGCTTGTCAACCTAATGACTGTTTGTAAGTGTGCTGGGAGCAGAGAAATTCGGTGCTAAGTTTGATTTTTATTCTTAAGAGCCATTCAATATTTGAGGGAAAACTCCCTAAAGGACTGAAAGTATCTGTAAAACGTCAAAATGGTAACAACTTTGAAAAAAACCCTGTTATTTCTAGTGAAAAGATAAAGAAGGCAATGAACAAAGAAAACGGTAAAGAGAGAAAGAAATGTTTGGAATACAGACATCACAACTGTTTTGATTCATTACGAGAGCACATGTGTACAGAAACACAAGGAGAAGGTGGACGGTGAGCAAAGGAAAATCTCATTATACACTGTATATGATTCATCCAAACTTCTGCAGGTGGTAGGCAAAGGCATTTGAAAGCCAGCCAGTTTGTCCTAACAGAGCCGGAAAAGCACAGTTTTCTGTGTAGACTAAATGCCAGGCGTACAGATCAAACCGCAGTCTGATCAATTACACAGAGAACCTTTGAACCAGTAAATGCCACGTGGAGACTTCACATCTGACAGGGTTGTATGGGGGGCATGAAGGGACAACATTAATCCAATAAAAGACGTTTTTTCCATCTGTCACATGGAAGAAAACGGAAATTAATTCAAGAAAAATTCTAATCATTAAATACGCGCAACACACACTGTAGCAAACACACTGGGTGGCAGTCTGCTCCATTATCAACCGGCAGCAGTGACAGATCTGGTCACTCTTTTTACATTTGCCTAATTGCCTCCAAACCACAGCCGACATTATGTAAAGATAAATTGACAAGGAGTCCTGTAAAATGGACGCTTTGAAATGGAAATGTTTGTCACACAAAGGCTTTTTGCTAAAAGGCTCTTTGTGTTTGTCATCATTCATTGTGCGAGACCCTGGATGATTGACTTCCTTTAGCTAGCTGAGGGGCATTGACATTTCCAAACCCCTCTACAAAGATGGATACCTTTCTATTGAACCGCCTGCTCGTCCAGACAGCATGCACATTCCATGGAGCGTGTTGTGTTCTGTCAATAACTCTAATGCTGGTGTGTGTAAGTCAGCATTAATCAGCATTAGCAATTTTTTTTAATGGGTTTATATGAATATATGTTTATGTTAGGATTGCGTGTGTGAAGAGTGCAGGAGAGAAAGAGTTTCTTAACCACGCTCCACAAATGTTTGTATTATGTGTGCATGTGTGAGTGTGTGTTGGCACAACATGTTTATATTTGCAGAATGGATATCCAGAGCTGCAAGCACACATTTAATGTATGCCTGTGAATGTTGAGTCACTACAGAGAGACACTTTTAGGTACAATGACAGATGATAGGTAGGATTAAGAAAAAACGGAATCACAGGAAAAATAATGTTGGAACAGCCGAGCGCCGGGGGTTTGAGAATAAAGTCTAACAGGTGTTGATTTTAAGCTTTTCACTCTATTAATTGTTTTTTAATTAAATACCTTCCATATTTTGTGCATTTCAAATCTTTGGTCGCAACACGTATGCTTTGGAAAGTCACTCACTGAAAAGATATGAAAGAGGGAGGGCATGGGTTCCATAATGCCTGCAGGATAACTGTGTGGTTACTTTAGAATAAGGAGAGGCATATTATATATTTAGTGTATACAGCGTGTATTATTATTATTGCTGTCCATGTTCTTCTTAATCACAGAGATGCATGAAGATGATGGCAGAATGTGGGTTGAATTTAGTGGCTATACAAAGAACATAATCCCACATAATGATACCATTTCATCATACAGAATGTGATATTTCTGCCTAGGAAATAGCAGAAACTGAATGAGCAAACTATGATATGTATTGCAAAATGTTTGCAGAAAAACCTCACCTCGCTTTGAGGTCCATTTAGCAGCTGCTCCGGAGCTTGTGATCATATTACATTATATTAGCAGATGGATTTTACCTAGGTGTGAAAGCTTAAACCTTGACGTGGGAGTGTCTTATCATCTGCTGCTTCCAAGAACCAGAATACTCTTTCGGTCTTAACTTTTAAGGACAAGACGTACTTGAAGTCTTTAGAGAGGAATATCATTGTAATCCCTGAGCTGGGAACAGAGCTGGTTTCCACAAAAGATAATGAATGAAGTATTCAAGGTTAAGAATGAATCCTGGTGCCCAACTATAACAACATTTACATTGGTTTTAGAATCAACACATGTAGTAAGTGTTATTCTAAAATACAATACATAAAGCATACATCTGCTGGCACCTGTGAGTGTGTGTTTATCTGAATGGACAAGTGAGTTGTTTGTGTTTCTCTGTGTGTCTGTATTTAGATGTGTGTTTGTGCTAGCTGTATTCAGTAGAGTCTCGGGCCCTCAGCTGTGTTCGGGTGGGGTTTGATTATAAAGAGATCAGGATCCGCGGGGAGGAGAGGAAACAGACACACTACAGAGCAGCTCTGGTACAGCCCAAGGCTCAGTGTAACGCTGATCAACCTATCAGAGGATCCAGCATCTGGAGGAATTAGTCACTCTGGGGTTTGTGGTAAATATTGAGAAAATGCTCCATCTATTCCACTTGCCAACATGTTAGAATGAGCAGGGATATAGTACCTGAGCGCTAGACCCAGACGCAGTTGCATCTTTGAGCCCTGGCGGTGTTTTGAGAGGCAACAATCCAAATTGTGTCTGGGTTTACCAGATTTCTTTGTGTGTCGAGGGGAGGCAGGCAAAGTGAGCCTTAAACCTGCCTTGTAGACATTTCCAAAAGAAATCAGTGATATGACATACAATAACAGCAATAGATTTGTCTTAATTCATGTATTGCAACATTGCTATGTGGGTATTCATGCATTGGAGGCGTGTGTGCGCCCAGTTTCAGACAGGTCCCATCTTTGGTTGACAGCACTACTGCAACACTCATAACAGCCTGGGAAAATGTAATGAGACAAAGTGTCACAATATCTCACATCGCTCTGCTAGCCCTCCGTTCTGACAGTCTGACTCCAAATCACTGTGTGTGTGTGTGTGTGTGTGTGTGTGTGTGTGTGTGTGTGTGTGTGTGTGTGTGTGTGTGTGTGTGTGTGTGTGTGTGTGTGTGTGTGTGTGTGTGTGTGTGTGTGTGTGTGTGTGTGTGTGTCACTGGC
>NW_011369947.1:27869109-27870907 GCF_000735185.1 Notothenia coriiceps | reverse complement strand
TGTGTGTGTGTGTGTGTGTGTGTGTGTGTGTGCGTGTGTGTGTGTGTGTATTCACTGGCTCCATATTCAGTGTCTGTTTATATTTTGTGTGGGAAGAGGCCAGGAAAAAGCAGCCAGGAGCAGGAGAAGCCAAGGAAGCTGCCACAGAGCCACCAGTATCACACTGCCTCAATCTCTATTTCTGTCTCCTCACAGAAAGAGGAGAGAAAGAAACTGGAGATAGTGGAAGAATTACAAATAAAAGGAAATAACGAATACATTCAGAGAATTATCTGCATTTGTAGACGTGCCCTTGCTTTTGAATGCTTTCCCTTTATTTCTCCTCTTCGTGTCTCCAGATATTTCCTCCTTCCCTCTCTGCTTTGCATACTTTTTCATTAGTCACTCCTGAGCCTCTTCACCTTCTATTTCCTTTTCCTCCCTCTGGAGATGTGTAAATGGTTGGTTTATCCTCCTCTGCCCCGTGGGTCCCACCAGGCTAATTTCCTTTGAGACAGCAGGGTTTGCAGGTGTCCCTTTAGGGCTCCTGGTGTTAGCAGTAGCACTTCCCTCTGGGTATTACATGGTTTGGCCTGTTCTTTGAGAACTTTATCTGCCTGAGACACCCAGGGTGAGATCATTAACACACCTCGACTCAGCTTGAAGGAGCTAGACGTCTCCTAAAAGGGATTGTTAATGCTGCTTTTTTATTTCCTTCCTTCACTCTCTATTCCTTTCCACCTGGGTCCTTCCTTCGTGTCCTTTCTCTGTTACCTTTCCTTAACTTTTACCATGAATCCTTCCATTCTCCCTACTCCATTTCCTTCTTTCTTATCTTTTGGTTTTTACTTCTGTGAGCGTACACACTTAAAAATACAATATCTTCTACTTTTAAAGTAGAGCAGTTCCCCAGAGGGGTGAATGACAGGCTATTCTCTGCCTCCTGTCGCTATTTCTGACATACTTAAAGAGCAAATTGTAGAGTGGAATCATCTATTTTTTCCTTAGTGCTGTCAGAATCATTTAATCATTGACAGAGAAATTATACAAGGATGTGTTTCTGAGTTAAAGAAGCTCTGATGTTGAATCTTTATATCTATTTCTGAAAAGAACTGGTTCATGAACCAAACAAACGGCCTCTGGTATATCTAAGGAAAGATTTCGTTTTCTATTTTTTTTTAAAGATAATTTGTGTTTGACAGTCAATCACACTCAGGCCTGGTCAAGGGCTGCATCCTTCTAGTCATCTTTTATGTGTCTCTTTCTCTTTCATGTTATATTTATTGCATCATTTTTCTTTGTCACATTCTTGTCTCTTTTTTCAGAATCTCTGTCCGGCACCGGAAAGGACAAATATGAAATGACTTTGTACTGTTTGGTATGGTTCACTTGAGTGTGTACAGTATGTGTACATGCTGTTGTAAATGTATGGACTGTATACATGTGGTCAGACTTCTTTGAGTGTCCGTACATCCTTAAAGGGCATCATGCAAAAGGAAGAACATTTGGTCAACTTACGTTTCTGAAAGAGGACGTATTAGGCTTTCAAATAAATGGGATGTTTATTTGAGGGCTGATTCACTTGATGAAAACCTTTGATTGTTATAGCAATTATTAGACAATAATATAATTTGTAGACTACATAATAACTTCAAGTTCTGATATAATTATGTTAATTTTTTTATTTAAGTGAGTGAGTCAGATAAAAGTCAAACTCAAATTCAGTGTTCTAATTAGAGATGTCCCGATCCGGATTTTCAAAAGATCGGAATCGGGAGGAAAAAAATTGGGGATCGGGATTTAAAAAAAAAAATTTAAA
>NW_011369947.1:27861389-27869073 GCF_000735185.1 Notothenia coriiceps | reverse complement strand
ACACACACACACACACAGAAACACACACACACACACACACACACACACACACACACACACACACACACACACACACACACACACACACACACACACACACACACACACACACACACACACGGGCTGAGCTAAACCAAACACATATCAGACACAAACATGCATATTCATTAACTGCAGCCGATACTTCAGCTGAAAACTCAATTACAAAAAAAGAGAAGTAAAGATGAAGCAACTCAAGGTGGCAGGTGTGTGAATGTGTGTGTGTATGGGAGATTAGGAAAACAAAGATGAAACATGTGTGTTAGCGAGAGAGAGAGAGAGAGAGAGAGAGAGAGGGAAAGATAAAGAGCGAGAGGTGAGTCCTGGCAACTTGGCCAGCAGCTCATTAATCTGCAGGTGTGTTTATACCAAAAAGATACTGCATGCAGCGCACACACACACACACACAAAACCACACTGACACACACCCTGCAGTGCATTCTCATTCAACTCCGCAGGCAGTGTGTCCTTTGTTTGTCATTGTCCCGAGGATTTTGGAGAGGAAGGAGTAACCACGTTGATTAAGTACGGGGAAATGATACAGTCCACCCATTTCTTATAAGGTGTTGTAGAGAGTATAACTACACACTTGTACACAGCTGCAGGTACTTGAGGTTGCATCCATGTGTCTGTTAGCTGAATGTTGAATCTTTGTGTTGGGTCCAAATGTGTACATTTCTATGACTCCATTTGTCTATGTTGGCCAGTTTTGACTATGTGGTTGTGTCTATGTATCACAGTTTGAGTTAGATTCAGTTATCCTGCTAGTATTGGCAGCATTGCAGTAATGCTGGTGGTATCTTCTGTGGTGGGGGAGGGCACAGCCAATCATAATGTTGATTGAGGAATACGATGGCGTTGATTAATTAATGAGGCATGTGAATACGGGCTGAGCCAGCCAATCATCGCCCCTTTAAGAGCTCCTCAGCTGCCGACAAACTGTGACAAACTGCTGGTCATCAATCTCACCAAAGACACATACTCCGCCTCAAAGCAGACCTCTTGCATGGGTTAACAGAGTCACTGCGCTATGTTGTTATATAATCATGTAGTTCTAATTGTTTAGAAAACCAGAATATTACACAACAAGTTACACTTAATTAAATATAAAATCTGCAATGTGGTGTTTCTACAAATCTGTGTTTGCATTGCTTAAACAAATTAGATAAACCTTTGTTAATTGGGGCATATTTTCTACCATAGAGCTTTGTTGTTTTGTTATTGACAGAATTGTCTGACTAACAGAAAGAAAGTAAATAAGCACATTTTGGGAAAATAACTATAAGTTTATCTACATAACAAACATCTCATGTTTCTACATTCTACGTTTTGAATTGGAATGAGCTGCTGCAGCTGAACATTTAAATTACTAGCAAAGCAAAGTTTCCACTTAAGTTAAATATATTCAAGATTATGAGGAGAAGTATTCTTTCACTACACAAACAAGAATGTTTATATTGTCACAAAACCTCTGGGTCCCATGAGGTGTATTGCAGAGAAAAGGGAACAGATTATTAGCCAAAATATACCAGAATTGCTATTTCCTGTATTTACCCCCACTATCTTTGCAGAGTATGTGCTGTTGTACCATATGTGAGCAGGTCTTCATTACATTATTCATCATTCTAAGGCTGCATTCTTTCACCTTGTGTCTATAGCATTGAATCTCATATTGCAGGAAAATTAAAAGCCAAGAAAGGGCAGTAAAACTCTAGACTGTATTGACGTAAGCACTTGAACTTGGAGGACTTGGAGCCAAACACATAAATCCATTCCATCATTAATGAAGGACTGAATGTGATGTCCTGTGTGGTGCAGCAAGGCAGCGCTGGCCCTTTCCATCCGTCTTTCTCCACATATCCTTGCAACTCACTGCAAATCTATCATCGGCATCTTTTGTACAACTTGTTTGGCTATAAGTCTGTTTATTTTACATAAATATGTCTAGCTCTCACTATAGCATTTTCCCTTTCCGCCTAAAACTACATGATTTTGGAGGACAAATGTTCAAAAAGCACCATTACCCTCATCCATAATCTTGCCCTTCTCATTCTATCCCCTTGACCTCATCTCTCCGATCTGTGGACACGCTGGTGAGGTGGGTTAGGGGCCAATGATATTAATAGCCGCAACCTCATGAATCTTTCAAGCTCAATCATATGAGCGTGATGTGAGGAGTGGGTCCCAGAGGATGAATTAGTTAATACAGAAGCCCAGCAGGAGCGTTTCTCTTGGCCTCTTCAAATATGAGTAATGCATTAGATCTTCATATGTTCTCGGGTAGATATTGGTTTAATATAAGACTGGCCCAGACAGGTGTGTGTGGGAGGCTGGATCTGTGTGAGAGGAAGAGTCAACACAAAAAAAAAAGAGGTTAAAGGAGAATATTTTTCACGCACACCCTTGTGAGCCTATTTGGCAATTCGAGTATGCAGGTGAGTGAGCGTGTGAGCTTGAAAAAGTTTCATTTTATGCATGAGTACAGAGGCATTTCTGAATGAATAATTGTATTGGCCTTTGACAGGAAAATACAGAGCAAAAGAGAGACACAGAGGGAAGGAGGGAGCCGTGGAGAGAAAGTGAGGGAGAGAGGTTAGGGGTTGTGGGTGAGAGAGGAAGTGTGGCAGGAAATGAAATGGGTTATTTAGGAGAAATGCTGGGGGGCTACAGGCTTGTTTTCACCCCAATGTCTGCACTGCGGAGCAATTCCAATACAGTGCTGTGCTGTAGGTCTTACCAAACAGGGTGAGGAGGGGGAGAGAGAAGGGCAGGGAGATGCACTGAACATGAAAGGAGAATAAAAAAATGATTGAAGCGAGACAAAGAAAATTATAGAGAAAGGAAGACGTGGCCAGAGAAATAAATGCATACATCTTCCTATAAAAAAATGTACCGCACGAGGAAGGAGAGAGGTGAGAAGTGGGAGAGAGAACCCAGATCTTATCACATGATTGGAAATGAATCCAGAGAGAGGGGAGGTGCAAAAATAATAATAATAATATAAAAAAGGCATCAGGTGTGCTCCGCGTCGAGCAGAAAATAAACTTGAGGACATTTCTGTGTGCACAGATAGGAGATGTTCAATTTATTTGGCTGAAATTGACCTGGGAGTTATTCAAACCACCTGTGAATCTGCCTGAATGTAGTTTGTTACGTTCTGATAGGACAGTGAAGGTGTCTCTGCCTTTTTCAGATATGTTGTGTTATGCCCACCTGCACTCGAAGAGTTGTTTAAAAAAATGTATGAGTGAGAGAACAACATGGAAAAAGAAATGGCAGCTCAGGTGGTTTTATGTCCTCTAACTCACGATGATAAAGAAAATGGAGGAGGATCCACACAGGTCCCTGAAGAAGATAGATGGAGAGGACGAGGCACAGGCGGTTGGATAACAGGATGAGAGAGTGCGATAAGAGTAATTTCCTGCTGTGAAGAGGAGCACTTACCACCTTGACCTCACAACGTTTTCTGCATTTTGAATACACGTGTCTACCAGCTATTTATTTGGAATCTGTTGCGGATTGCCAAAAAGAAAACGATGCATTGATGTGTCTTCTTGTTGGTTGGTCCAGATGCATTTGGATGTCTCACAGAAAGTGATTTATCTGCCTGCTCGCTCCCTCTCTGCTGAATGACTGATGGGGCTTCAGGTCGTTCTGAAGAACAATCAGCAGTCCAACAGAAATTATTTCCCTAACTCGTGCTCCGGTATGAATCACGGAGATTTGATGACCCGTCTTCAGCGATAGACTGCGACAGCCAGGTTAATGTATTTCCTCCACAACAAACTGCATTTGAACTAAACAAAAATAGCTGCTGCTGTCAACAAGAATGACATTTGATTTTTAAAGATCCATAAAAGAAAACAAGGCCGACAGAATTTAAACATGGCAGCTCATTTTAAATTCTGCTGCAGGCGAAAACTCAGAACTGAGAACAGAGGGCATGTCGTGCAGGATGTTGTGCTCTGGCTTCCTGTAACATTTACAATTGATTCTAAGGTTTTCCTTCTTCTATACAAAGGCCTTAATCTTTGGGAATAAGCTCTATTGCTAACTCCTTTGTTTTCACTGTTTGCCTTCAAGAATATTGCGATCATCTGCTTTGGGTTTTTTTCAGCAACAGCCGAGCAAAGATCGGAGAAGCAGCCTTTGTCAATAACATCCCAAAACTACAGAGCACAACACTCTACATATAGATATCAGAAAAACCAGCTTCCTAAATATTTAAAGAGAAATTGAACTCTATTGACTTCGCTATTCAACTAGCTGAGGCTTTTTCTTTTTGCACTTTGCTTAGCACTAAAGCACTGCTGCAATTATCTTCGTTATTTATTATTAATTGTTAAGTTGTAATGTACCTTTTTATCTTTACTATCATGATTTTCATACTGAGAATATTAATGTATTGTTACTTTCATTACCAAGTCGTTTTTCCCATAAATAAATGGCATTATATCCCTCATTTAAAGTTCATTTGGTCTATTTTAATGTAAAGCAGTCATTTAAAGAATGTAGTGCATGTGTATTTCTCATTAGAGAGTCAGAGATGAATTATACAGTCTATAAAGTGCCTTTTTTCTTATGTTTACATTCCATTTGTACTTGTATACTGTACAGTATGATCTGTCTTATTTTGAAGAATACAACATCTGGTGGATTTGTTCAATGATGCATCACAGATAGGAAGTGACATGTTGACTGTGTTGCATACTGTAGCTTGACTGATCTTCAGTACACTTGAAGGCCCTGGACTCCCACACAGGAAGTACATGACGTAACCAAACTCTATGTCCTTATTCAAATGATCACATTGTAAGTTATCCCATTATAATGAGAGAATACATACCCATACAAATATATATTCCCATAGCAACAGGACCGACTTTCGCTACAACAAGAATGATTAGAGACATTTAGATAGAAATATTTGGTTATTTTATCTCAACATAATGACTAGAAGATAACAACCCCCCCCAGAGGTGTTTACATCTCTATTCTGGGCTATACTTTATTCTCTCATATCTGTGAACGAATGTTCATTTCAGCTTCTGGGAAAAGAGCATATAATTCATTATTGTATCTCAACACATGGCCATCAAACTGACAGGCTGTATAGTGCCTCATTAATCACACATCCTGCAGCACTATCTAGACTTTAACAAACAATTCTGCTGATTAATGATATATAAAAACCTAAAGCTGAGATTTCGATAAAAAGTGTTACATGGTATTGTGTCTTAACTGACAGCCCTGAATCAATTTAGATCACGCAAGGAATACAGATGAAGCAAAGGACTCTTAAGATGAGAATCTCGAGGATCTGTGGAGCTAACGCTCAAACGTCCACAGCTTTTCTCCCGCGCTCTCTCTCTCTTTCCCTCATAAATATTAACCAGAGAACTGCAGTAGAAACACAGGCCATCAATAATGCAGCTCCCTAAAACGCTTCTACCCAAATAATTGCAGCTACAAGCGAATTCCTGGAGACAGCCTTTTAGGTGTGTTGCATCGGTAGTGCCACTGCCTCATTTCTTACGAAATAACAATTTTATGTGAAGAGCAGGAGCAGAACAGGAGATACTACTTTATTTGCGTTTCTATAGGCTATAACGTGGCTGTGATGTATGAATCTACACTTGTTAGGCACCTAAGGAGAACGAATGTGACCTCGGGTCAACCATGAATAATGACCAGGAGAAATAGAAGCTGTAGATGTACAAATAAACAAAAATAAATGAAGGCACAGTATCGCACAGCACTGTGTTAAGTCGGTTAAATTGTGGTCAAGCATTTGCTGTAAAAAGCAATTAACCTTTTTGCCTATATGGCCGTAGAAACATCAGATATGCAGCTGTTAGCAACATAATCAACATCAGCACTTTAGTAACACTGGGAAAGGTAATTAAACACTCCTAGGAGAAAAAGAGCTGGAGGACAGAGACGTAAGCACAGAATTAATGAGTACATAACAAATATTATGAATGTGCTTTCCTCCTCACATAACGGTACGTCCACACTGTTCCATCGCGTTGAAGCTTGCCGGTGGGCGTGTCTTGCGCATGACCAACAACCAATCACATTCATCTCCTGCCCCGGACACACAAGCACACGGTTTGATTGGCTAGAGCTTGTACTGGCATATGATTTGATTGGCTGGCACTTCCGTCGCCGCTTGAAAAGTTGAACTTTTCTCAACTTTCGAAGCCAGCAATGGAGGCAAAGCGACGCGACGGAACCACAATGCAGTTCGGCAAAGCTTGACGTCACCCCATTCAAAGTGAATGGGAAGCGTCTCTGTTGAAGCACGCGACGGAACCTTGTGGACGTTATGTAAGGCTTAAATGTCCTAATTTATTCTCATCGCATTAGGTCTCAATAACAAACCTAAAGCACATCGACTGCAGAGATTCATTAGAAACTACATGTGTGTGTAATTGATGCAGCTTACATACATTTGTCACAAGTTATTGATCCACTGGCAGATTGTTGATTGATTTCCAATGGTTTAAATGCACAGGCACACCTTGATGCTGCATAATATGTACTAGTTGCTAAAATATTTGAAGGTTATTGATAATCAGACCCAGGACAAAGTGTCCCATATGACCCCTGAACCCTGATCTATGACCTTTCTTCAAAAGCATTGACCCTTAAAATCTCAGCTTGGCCTCTGTTCTGCCTACACATGAATATGGATCCCGCAGAGTTCAAGAAGTCGGGACTAGCAAAAGGTATAACATTTATTCTGGTCATTTTTATTTCAGGACATCCAGGATATGGAATTGTTATTTATTATAGATGGTGCATCTGTATAATAACAGTTCACATTTAAAAACAGGAATGGCCTTTGATTTTCTGCAAGGCCTTAGATAGAGCAGATGGAGCTCAGTGCTCAAAACAAGCTTTGGAAAAAAGACAACTGCCGAAGAGAAGCTTTGAAAGCCACAAATCTGAGACTACAGTTCCAATAGTTCCAAATTACACCACAAAAGAGGGTCGCTTGAGCACGTCATCTAATATTTACTTCAATTCAACCCATGGTTCTTTGGCCTGGACAACGAATCAATGTTCCAGACTGAACGCCGTCAACAACAACAACAACAACAGCTCAATGACACCCTAGGGTTAATGTTGCTGGATTTCTTAAAGTCTCGTAACTAAGAAAGTCACTTTGATATGTTCTGCCAATGCCACATCTACTTTATTTTACAGTTTTTCTTGAGCACTTTAATCAGCGGCTACATCCTTCACTGATCCTGATCATGGCTCCTTTGTGGCCAATGTGTCCTTGCGTCTCTTTGCCACACACACAGACACACACACACACACACGCAACAAAAACAGTGCACAGCCATTTTCTGACAGCCGCATTCTCCCTTCACACAGCTGAGAGGAAAGATGAGCTGCCAACTACTCCTGGGGCAGAAATGGAAAACATGCACGCACACAGAAACACACACACACACACACACACACACACACACGCAACAAAAACAGTGCACAGCCATTTTCTGACAGCCGCATTCTCCCTTCACACANAGTCAAACTCAAATTCAGTGTTCTAATTAGAGATGTCCTGATCCGGATTTTCAAAAGATCGGAATCGGGAGAAAAATAATCGGGGATCGGGATTTTTTTTTTTTTT
>NW_011369947.1:27818604-27861323 GCF_000735185.1 Notothenia coriiceps | reverse complement strand
CACACACACACACACACACACACACACACACACACACACACACACACACACACACACACAGCTGAGCGAATATAACAAGGATTCATCAACCTCTGTCACAACCGGCTGACTTGACGCATACGGATATTCCCAGTTCACTTTTAGTCGGGGAGCTTCAACCAAAACTACTGGGCCTGACAGGAAAACTCATCTTGGCTTTGAGAGCATTGAATCCAGAGTCCTAGCAGCACAAACAAGGAAAGAAAACCCACAAAGGGAACTAGTTGTTGCTTTATCTAGAATTCACTGCACAGCCGAGTACATCTGGTAAATGTTATGCCAACATATGCATGTCTCGCTTCCCCTTATTCCACAGCGACACGGCATCTGTGTTCAGCTGCTGACCTCTGACCTCTCCCCCGCTCAGCCCCGACCCCGCAGTGACTCACCGATCTCGCAGCTCTCTCCAGAGAAGCCCTGAGGACAGTAGCAGCTATAGCCATCCCCTTCCTGCAGGCAGCTCCCTCCATGGAGACACGGGTTGGTCTGGCATGGGTTATTCTCCACTGTAAAGACAGACAGAGTGGGACAAATGTGAATTTATAATTGATTTCGTACAGGGAAAGAGCATTACCAAAGTGCCTCAAATGTTGACAAACTATGACAGGCAGTGAGCCAGCATTATGCTCTTCAATATCCTGACTGAGCTCATCCTCGAACAGAAAAAGAGTAGAGTGGACAGACAGTACGTAGAGACACGTCCGGGACTCCATGACTTTCTAAAAGGAGACAGATTGGATGTTTTTACGTATGTTGTGCTAGTTTATCATGACGGATTCGCCAGGCGAAGGACAGGGTGCTGACTCGACAACCTCCAGCCTCTTATCCCAGGTCCCCCGATGAGCCAAGACCCTCATAAACTAGCTAGTCATCACCCAGCCGTGCATACTGGCATGGGCATCTATTTTTATGGCACATAACAGCGTTGCAAAAGAGGTAATAAACAGATTTTATGTTGCTGGGCTATAACTCTATGCCTCGGTGGGAAACATTTAGCAGGATGAAGGCGGAGATTGAGGAGATTAAGTCGTAATTATTGCTCTTATATTTTAGGATGGGACGGAGGGAGGAAGAGAATTTGACAAGGACGGTTACCGCAGAGCGGACGTCCGGAATTTCTATTCTGTGTGCAAAAAGGACTGGAGGGAACTGGCTAGATTACGTTTCTTTTTATTATCCATCCTGATAGGATTGCAGCCCCTGACACAATCTGCCAGGCCATCTAATACACTGCATCTTCTCCATAATAACACCCAGACTCACGTAATGATGTATGAGCAGAGGGATGCTTTGCAGAACACAGAGTGCAGTTCCCCTGAAAGTCTGGGAACATTTCTACTTGTACGTTGTTTATGCATGTGTGTAAGTTTGCAATCATATGTGTGTACAATTGTGGATGTCTGTGTGACCCTGACTCATTGCAACGCTGGAGAGAAATACATTGACGTGGGTGTGTGCTCAATTTCCTGTGAAACGGAATGATAGACTCCCACCGCTGCAGAGAGGCAGCTGGTGATACACAGGGCAGGGGAGATGGAAGGGCTGCCTTTGAAATGACATACTGTAAAAGGGATTCGCTGAATGAGAAAAGTCATTAGAGACAGGCTCTTTTCTAAAATCAACAGCAGAAAGGAGAAAGAAAAACACCCTGTGTGTGATTTGAGAACATCATAGGGTAATGATAGAGATGGTAAAAAAGTGCTGAGCAGTGAATGACACACAAGATATGTTCAATGTATCTGCATGGTTGGGTTTCAAAATGGAAGGTAATGGAGGGGGGAAATGGAGAAAGGAGGTGAAGGAAAGAAGCTGCTTGAGTCATTATCCATCCATCGCTCCATCCATCCATCAATCCATCGCTCCATCCATCCATCAATCTGTCATCAAGAGAGTAATTTATCATTTCAATAGCTAACATTTAAAAGTAGTTTGCCCAACACTGTAAACAATGATAAATCCAAATGTTAATCTGTTTCCAGCAGTGTAGAAAATATAAAAACAGACTAATATCGTTGCTTCAGATTGCTAGCTTTGCGTTGTTCTATCATGCTTAAATGATTAGTTTGCTGTTGCTACATGTTAACAACCCAACAATGTGCCATATTCAGTCCATGCATCAAGCAGGCAGGATGAAAGCATGTCACCGACAGCTCCTTCGGTGTGTTTTCATGAGGCAAAATAGGGGAATGCGGGAGTTTATCAGCGTGAACCTGAATCTACTTTACTCTGCTGCTGACAACGGCAACTGTTCAGTTAAGTGATGTGATATGAAAAGCTATTGTGAGTCAGACTTGTCTACGCTCACTCTCGATGACATATAGAAAAATGTCAAAATGCAATCATTTTGGAAAATAAGCTTTTCAAGGTGGCTTCACGTTTACACAGAAATGGCTCACAGTACCTTCAATTTCATGCGTTCGCTTTCTCTAATCCACTGTGAAATGTAATATCTTTGTGACATGAACTCGCGAAATTGCCATCATCAGGTGATATTTACTGTAATGGCATTTAAATAGTATATGATTGTGTTTGTGTGTGGCATTTAATACATTATAAGCCTAAAATACAGAATATCATTCTATAAATTAGGCATGAGTATATTTAATGCAAGCAATGAAGTAGGAAAAGGGGGAACTAGATAAAAGGTTAAGCCGATTAACATTACTGCTGTTTCTAAACCAGAAATAGACTACATTTTGATTATTTATAATTAATTGTCTGAGTTTTAACTATTTTCTTAAACAATAGATTTAAAACTATGACATATTTTACTCAAAAAAAGTGGCCCTGAAAGTAAAATAAGTCTGAAGTATTCATCCTCTGGGGATACAACATGTTAGGGCCATCCATCAGGTGGACATTAATGCTGAGATAATATTCGTACACTAAGTCTGACATGTGGGTATCTCGGTTTTACATTTCAGCTCTGCCACAGCACAGGCGGATATGTATCTGCTGCAGTGATGCACACAGTGTGACTGACAGCTGAGGGCGGGTCATCAAGTCGCCTTAGTGAGGGGGGCTTCAGCAGCGAAAAGGCCAAACTTCTTAAGACCACTGCGAGTCAGTCACACCACAGAGGGTAATACTGCAGCTCGGGCTAAATGCTTTATAGTTTGTCGACGTGAAAAATGAGAGTGACATATCTTAAAACATAATCAATAAGCTCCTTAGGATTTAAGTGGATGGCATCACCATCTGATAGGACCATTAGAGCATAGCTAGTGTGTGACAACTGTGCCCTCACTTGTGCGTGGGCATGCATGTGTTTAACACCATCTAATCCTTTAGGTCTATTTCTATTGGTCCACTTTCTTAACAAAATAAACGATTTATTTATATAAGTTAAACAGTTCCAGTAAATTGCCCTGCTAAAGAGATGAAAAGGACTTTTCCTCCAGTAGAATCTGCTAGCGCTGATAAATTGTGGCTGTGCTGTCTGTGGTTATACAGACTGAGAGTGGCGCTGCAGCAGAATAGCACATTGATCCAATCTGCAGACAATTAGTTACGACTTATTACACACAAATGAGACTGTGTTCTTCACCATCTGTCCACAAACATGAGCCTGCAATCTTAGTGGTGTCATCACATGTACAGTAGACAGAAACGTAATGCATGAATGGATCAACACACGCTCGAATCAGCCCTGAACATGTAGCGCTTCAGTGTTTAAATATTCACGCCAGGGCTTTAGATGACATTTTGCGTTTTCATAATTAGGAGGGTGCGTGTGTGTGCAAAGATGTGAAACAAAAAATGAATATGCAAGTGAAGAACAGATTAAAAATGCGACAGAGAGGAGGGAGGAAGAACAGAGAGACCCTGGTATTAGGCAGGGAGACAAATTAAAATGTAGTATAGAGTAGCACAAGCATAAGCGAGAGAAAAATATCAGCTAGGGAGGGACAGAAAGTCACAGGGGGGGCTATCATACATTTCCTCCTCTCTTAATGCGTGCTGCTAGCTTATGATTAATTACACACTGGTCTTAAAATAGGTCTCCTCTTCTATGCAGACTGTGTGTCTTTCTTTTTCTGTGTGAAAGACAGAAATGAAAAGAGAAAGAGAAGAAGGAAGGAAGAACAGTCTCTGTAGCGCTACAGTTTATTATAGACACAAAAGAGAGATATATTAGGTCTTACAATAGTTCAGCTGTCAGTTCCTTTGCAGGCATATCTATCAAATAGATCATATAAGGTATTTCCCCTGACATTGAACAGATGTCTCTTCAATCCTGTGCACAATTTCTTAAAATATGTCCCTACGTGTGACATTTCACTGCTCCATGGGATCATCTGAAGTTTTCCTAAGCCTCCTTCCTAAGAGATTATCTTAGCCTTTTGCCACATTTGGGAAGATACTCCCTGATGTCAACTCATACATGCACCCAGGATTTAGAACGGGCACTGAAAGAGGATTGGGGATAAGGAAAATGTTACGAATCCCATGAAGTACCAAGCTGAGTGGTTAGCAAATTCAACATAATGGAAGCCTGCAGAAAAGGTTGAGCTGACAGAAACACTGAACTCTCCACAGATAAACGTGTTAAACACACGCACGCACGCTTGGAGCAAAACTGCACTCGCACACACTTGCATTTTATTGTATATATACACCTGCTTATCAACCGCCGCGATGCTGTGCTTGGACTCACTGAACCTTGTAATAGCTTTGCTGAGAAAGAGATCATGCAATGGCCCGTTTAAGTGTTCCCCTCCATGAGCGTGATAAGACTTCACATGCGGCCAGAGCTGCCCCGCTAAAATGTTTCCCTCTAAAGGTGCTGAGGCACACAGCACAGTTAGAGCCATATGGATAGCTGCACTAAACTGCAAAGCATGGACTTAATACAGTCCCTGTCATCATCACTTTGACGTAATGTGAAATATTCATATTGTCACTTGCATGATGACCGCAGTGAAAATGTGTTTTATGCATTGAGCGTTACAGTGCCATACAAGGCATACATAATGCATCAGTGTAAGTGGCTCTGTCAATGCTGAATGTCACCTACGCCTGGCCCAACTATGGAGGTAAGCCTAAATTAATAATTTTCTGCAGACAGTTCATAATCTTGGATAATCATTATTCATCGTTTAATGGTGATGTACTCACGAAAGCACATACAGAACGCAGCGACATTGCTACAGCAGGGCCGCAGATAGTATCCATGCATGCAGACAGGAAATGATGGCGAGTGTATCAGAGATGTTACGGTAATGTGGGACTGGGTATGGTTAAATAAATTATGATACAAGTACAACCAGTACCAGTACCTATAAAGTGATACTGCAAAACAATAGGGAATGATTTTAGATTGGATACCTGTCATGTCACTACTATGCAATGAAGTCTTTACTTCCAACTCCATGCAATACACAGCACTCAACTAAACCACACAGCAGCCTGTATTGGTTATAGCTGCTGTGGTTGCGGGTCGATCATGTGACTCATTAAATAGAATAACACTTGAGGTGATGGCTGAAAGTAAAATCCTTTTTTTTCGATCTGGGTACAAATTGGATCAAGTGCAGGTATCTTTTTACTGGAGTAGTTTTGATACTCCTTGGTTCTGGGTTATTTTAGGTGATGCTTGACTCATTACCTTAACTATCTGATAAGTGACAGCCATTGCAACCTGACCTTGATGAGTATGTCTGTCTTCTTTGTCCCAAACGCAATGACTGTTGTTACCGTTCACCATGTCATCTGCATGACCCGAGTGTCTCCAAGTTTCCATCCCTTCCCAGACAGGAAGGACTGAGTCAGGCTCACAGGAAGGAATATAATCCATGTATCAACGTGTCCCCTGACAGACAAGTCACTCACTGCAGATGAGCTACAATTACTGCCATGGCAAGTTGAATACACACCAGGGGAAAATGAAACCTATTTCTGCTGAAATAGAGATAACACCTCTCTCTTGCACTAAGACGCAAACTCCAATGTGGTCTCAGATTACTTCAAAGTGATTGATTTGAGGAGGTGAGCTGCATGAGGGTTGAAATGGAGGGTGAGGAGGTGGCGGAGGAGAGAAGAAGAAGAGACGGAGAGAGAGACACAGAGGTTAGGTTTTTGTTGGTGGAGCTGCTCCAGTTGGTGCTGATGATGTCAGCGCCCCAGCAGTCAGTCTGCAGAGTCAGACAATCTAATGTGAGCAGAGCCTGAGCGTCTGCAGTGAGAGCATTACAACAAACTCAGTCCATGAGGTCGAAAACACATCGGGGAGGGTCAGCGCGCCTCGCCTCCCTGAATGTAGGCGTCCACCCCTCTCTTTAACCCACTGTTCCAACTGTCAGTCAAAAAAAGCAAGACAAAAACTATTTTTGGAAATGACAGGACAGAAAAGAACCAAACATGGATTTTCACACTGAAAAAACAAATAAAGGACAGTCAGGTCATTTGATGCCATATACTGTATGGTTGTTCTGTAAGTCTGTTTTAAGACACTGGTACTGGCCTGCTGTGGATTGATATGATTCTCACTACTTCGTGACCTTGGTTAAACCCTACACTCCAGCATATGCACTTCACTCTGCATTGGCCAATCAGTTAGCTACTGTACCCTCACTGTGGGGGGGACCCAGTTATCGCCCTGTCTCTTTTCTATCTTGGCTCCCGAAATGGCAAAATAAGCTACCCATATATCAGGAGTGCTGAAAACTCTTTAATCTCAGACGAAAAAACCTGCCTGTTTTGACTGCACCTTGGCCATTAGAACTAACACTTATATTGCACTTATTATAAGTGGCTTTGGATGAAAGTGACAGCTAAATGTACTATAATGTAAGTATAGGTTTTATCTATACGCGGCGGCGTGTGGAGCAGTGGGTTGTGCGTAGGTGTTCGGATCAGGGTGTCGCTGTGTCCCTGGGCAAGACACTTCACCCCAAATTGCTCCTGTGGGGATTGTCCACAGTATTGAGTATGTAAGTTGCTTTGGATAAAAGCGTCTAACATGTAATGTAAACATTTTTTTAAATCTACAGTCACAGGCTGTCTTCACCAGTTTGAACTCTATATTGACTATGTTTCAGAATGTTTGACAACCCAAGATTTCCCGTTTAGCCGCTATCCTGACAATAAAAAATGGCTAATGTTGGTGTTGAACATGTGGTCTTAAAGAAAACTACGCTTCTATTAGTCCAAGAGGTTGCATAGTGTTTGAAGTGTGTTGTTGTAAAGAATAATAAAGTATCACTCCATTGATCTCCTCTCCACAGGGAGATCAGAGCACCCGGCTGAGCGTTCCCAGGCTGGCAGGAAGTCAGTGCTCAAGGACAACTGACAACTTACAGTAGATACTGAATCTGGGCTTGATCCCAGCTTGACCACTTGAAAGGCTGCAGTCGCCACCCTGCATCCTCTGGGAATGTGTTCCCGTAGAGTGAGGGTTGTCGATGGAGCAGGTGTAGCTGTGTGATTACTGTCCCGAGCCCAGGCTGAGCGGCCTCTGACAAACTAGGATTGATGAGCTCTGCAGAAGAGGGAGCAGCTATTTCTGTCCGTCTGAACACATGCAGCACCCTGCGTATGGCTGCTTATAGACGCCTTTGTGTATCTGAGAGATGGGAGAGTGAAAACAACACTTGATGTAGACTGCAGTCTGTAAACACTCCATATGTAATCCATTACAGAAGCGCATCTATTATTACTGAGCACGCTGAAAGCTGCTATCAATACTGGATTACTCAAATAACTGAGAGTCGCTTGCCAGTATATTATACTGTTCCATGTTATTATTTATTCACAAAGAGCTAGGATCAGTTTAATGGTGTGAACATCAATCCTACAGGTGTATGTGACATAAGACATGAAAGATGCAAGAAAAAAAACCTATATAATATGGAAAATATAGTTTATGTTTATATATAAAAACGAACTATATTTTTGTTACACACATGTATTTGTTTTTATATATAAAGACAAACTATTTCAGATTTAGAATCCTCAATATGTTGAGTTTCACCTCTTTTTCACCTCGCATTAAATGGTTGCTTCGCCTCGCCAAGCAAGCTCACATGCTCACACACACACACACACACACACACACACACACACACACACACACACACACACACACACACACACACACACACACACACACACACACACACAAAGCATGACACTTGCAATTAGTTACTGCGCCAGAAGCCTGAGACAGCAGAAAGCAGCCGATGCGCTCCCAGTGAGTTCCTCAGAGCGTCACACTGGATCAGCCCGGAGAGGGGGGGTAAACTGCCCGCAATGCAATACAAGCCAATACAGCGGGCTTGTGCGGTGAGACTTACGCAGAAATTGAGGATCTATTGTTACAGGAGCGACACTTGTGGCGTCTCCATTCGTCCTAAATAAATTGCATTATCTGCGCTGTCAGAGTGGCGAGAAAATAATCCATCCCGGCTTATCATCACAAACACATTCTATCCACCTTTGATTTTTCCCCCTCTTCTTTTCAATGTCTCTTCACTCTCATATTCAGGGCTTTGTGAAAGGAGAATATTGAATCAACCGTATTCCACTTTTTCAAAATGATCTAGTAATATTGTATACGTGCACAAGGCAGACCGTAACAATTACTGTCGGTGATGTTTCATGAATTATTCATATTCCGCCTTACATGATTACACCATACAACATGTATTGTTACTCTTCAAGTCATGCCACAGCGCCTAATGAACAAACACACTCTTGATTAGTATGCATCAAATGAAGTGTGGGATGTGCACACAGATCAAGGCTGAGTTCCTATTTCCAGTACAATCAGACATGTAGATGTGTGCTTCACATTTTTATAATGGTGAAAAAAGTGGTGCAAGAAAAACAAATGGATATGTTCCTGACCTTGAAGTGCACTTTGCCCATCAGTTTGTGTTTTGCATGCCCTGCAAGGCCAGTGAGATGATCAAGTGGGAGATGAGGGGCGCATATAAGAGAGGGATGCAAATTAATGCGGACTAACATTGGGTTTGAGAGTCACAAAATACAAAATAATCCTGAAAAATAGGCATAAAAACCTTCATTAGTTACTCTCCAGACACTTTCCAGATATCAAACTAAAAAGTAAAACTGTAGAGTGATCACAGCCAGAAGGTGGGTACATCTTTTTGTCATCTGCTATCTCACAACAGCAAACTGAAGCCAACCAGATAGACTGCATCTGTTTATCTGCAGCTTCTACTTGATGAAGTGCCGTGTCAAAATGCCCTAGGATCAACTGTGGGGACTGTAGCTTTATGACATCATATACAAGCTAGATCAGGCTGCTGAAAAACAAACTGCCTCAATCAGCACAGCGTTCATTATATAGGTTTGAATCCAAATGTGTTAAGATTGTTACTTGTTTCCTGTTTGTAAAGTGCCCTTGGGTGACATGAAAGGCCCTCATCTTATAATTATTAACATTATCACTGGGGGAAAAACATAGAGCACAAGGGGAAAAGTCTCCAAAGATTTTGAAACTGCAAATGTAATTGCAATATATTCCAATTTCAACTCTGACTGTCTGACTGGTTTGGTTCAATCTCAATAGGATGGTGCAGGAATGAAGCAGTACTGTACATGCACAGAATAGTAAGTATCGATCATTATCATTCAGAAAAAGACCACGCATCACTATGGCAAAAATCTGACCAGACCTTCAATAACCCCACAAATATAAATGACACCCACGAAGGTGCATCATCCGGTTTGGCAACACATCTGTGCCGCTGTGTATTTGTGTCTTGTAAGTCTGCAGCTCAAAGAAAACAACACAAGTTCCCTATTAGGAAAATCTGTTTTGCACACTTCTCCCTATTTTGGTGAGTCATTGTCATCATGCCCCACTGTGATTGGCACAGCTGCTTGAAGAGGGATAAGACCACGAAAAAACATGACTAACAGAGAAGACAATGATTAATCACCCAATCCTCCTATTTATATTCTACCTTTCTTGCACATATTATTATCATGCACAAATACAAACAACAAAAACAAGTATATTTTAACACAACTTTCCTGACCTTGAACACATGACCTTACACGTTGTTCAGCTTGTTGCCATTACACAAGAGCCCCAAGTCAGAAAGAAATAAGCCACACACACACACACACACACACACACACACACACACACACACACACACACACACACACACACACACAGTGGATCTCAGACTCCTTTTTCCTGCATGTTTGTATTCCACTGTGGTTTCTATCAAGAAGTAGTTCTGACAGCAGAGCAGAGCTATTAAGAGACGCAAGCTGTTGAGGAGGGTTTTTGCCTGGAGACCAGTTTTCAGCTCAACAAAGAAGAACTACTTTACATGACCTCACAGTGCCCCTGCCAGTAGAAACTATGAAAAGAAGCTTGCAAATCATTGAAGCAACTATAACAAATACACCCTTTAATCTTTAGAACTCGCAAATTCTATAATTGACACCTTCATATCCACACATCCCACCACCCTAAAAAAAAAAGAACATGCTCTGCTTTTTTCCAGGTCTTTGAATCCTCCCCGCAGGGACATATCGTCTGGTGTGTCTGACATGCCCTACATGAGGAGACCCCCTCAACCCCTACACCCGCTGTGGGCTGGCTGCTGCATGATGCGTTGTGACTGACGCCAGGAGCCAAAGACCCCTGACTCCGCCTTCAGTGAGGGGGAGTAGACTCAGTCAGGCAATGTGGCAGCTCCAAACCCCAGCTGGGCGCACTCATCCTCTCGCTGCCACTCCTCGGTAGCTAGAAAATACCTCAATTTAAAATCACACAATTCACTGTTAACCTTGATGGCAGGCGGCTACGTTTTTCCGACGAGCGTGTGCATGCATGTGTGACCGGCTGTGTCTGACTGCAATTGGAGAATAAAAATGCAGAAAAATTGCATTTCAGGGACACTGACGTTTAAATCTTGTTGAACAGGCATAAAAGCAGTTTCACATTATAATAAGTATATATCCAGATCCTTCTCGTTCAGAGGCAGAGAGAATCTGATCTGAAAGCAACATGGCTGTGTATTTCTAGCTTCCATTCTTTGACCTCTAAGAGGACCAATTTGTTTGATACAGACAGAGAAGTGAGATGTCCTTTCCATAACAGGAAACAGATTCCTGACGTCTCATCTGATAGCGCCTGAATGCTCCATTGTAACGGTTACCCACACAAAAACAAGCAGTTAAGTCTCTCCTGCTCTGCAAAGCCACACAATGGCTCCACACAGAGGATTATATTCCTTCTGACAATCTCCTGCCAAGCTCTCTGTCTCCATCCATCCCTCCCATCATTTCCCAATTGGTGGCACACAGGGGTGATGTTGTTCGTGTCTTTATGAAACTCTATGCACCCTCAGGGGTCCTAAAGCTGTGACTGACAATAAAACTCAGATAGGAATTCATTGTGCTAGAAGTAAGAAGAACAAAAACCTTCCTCAGTGAATCCATGTCTGTGTTTTAATGGGGTGACATATGGCTCTGCACAGGACTTCTCTTATCTGGTTTACAGAGGCGGCTAAATGAAAATGACTACAATAAAATCAGAGGAGATGAGGACGCCTGAATGCTCCAACAAGCAGGAGATGGTTATATTTGCTGTTTGGCTGAATGTTATACTGTGTAGTTAGATTCCTCATTGAGCCTGTGGGTTTGACTGTGTCTTCTCTTAAAGCCAAGAGGAGTAAATATTCACTATGCTGGCAGGTTTGGAAAAATCTACGATTATTGTAAACCTCCAATCCAAAAATGCAATATTATGGAAAGTAACACGTTAGAGACCAGAAATCCTCTCGGAACAATGCTTTGTTTATGTGAGCATAAGGCACTGTCCTATCTAAACAAAGACATGATTATTACAAAGCATATGTTGTGCAGAGGGAAACAGAAATTAAAGCTAGCGTCCACAGTTGCTGTGTTGCTGAAGTCAACATGGTACAGTATGATCAGCCCCCAAGCTTATCTCTAGAGGGCTGGGATTAGGGCTGCTCGATTATGGCAAAAATCATAATCTCGATTATTTGGGTCAATAATTGATATCACGATTATTAAAAACGATTATCCATTTACTTTGAAAACATCAATTTATTGGAGAAAAATAATTTGAACAGTATGTTTTTAACAGTTGATTACCCTGAACTTTAAGTATAATTCAACTGAAAAACCAATTTATTCGTTTTATTTCGATTACGTTGTTTTCGTAATCGTTGCAAGCCATAATCGTAATTGCGATTAAAATACGATTAATTGAGCAGCCCTAGCTGGGATGTTAAAAAATATTCATAAAAACTACAATAAAACTTGTTTTGGAGTTCTGCTGTGGATCTGCCAGCAGTGACAGTCAAGAGAGTCATTCATCTGCCATAATGGCAGCTCTGGGTCATACATACAGAAAATAAAATACAGCTGTCTGTGATGGGGCTCCTATAGAGGCTGAATAATCACCAGGTTGTGTTGTGGCACCAAAGATAATAAACCATTTTTATCATGCCATAAAAATACCTGTTTAAGTCACCTCTTCTGTTTTTTTCAGGCTCACTGCAGAATATTAAACACAAATGTTGATGGTGCATTAGCTTTACAAACATAGCAGTTTGTTTCATTGACTTTGAATATATAAATCAACATTTTCTATTCCCCAGAATGTCAGTGAACACTGATATTTTACTGCCGCGTTTGGCCTGCTAAAGAGACATTTCCTTACTGAATTATTTAGTCACTATCTTTAACTTTAACAGCTAAAAAACCAACAGCACTTTGCAAAGCGGTAAATATTTGCCTTTCATATCGCAGCTTGCTGTGATGTTCAGCGACCTTTTCAGGCACAGCACTTGACTTGGTCCATGGAGAGACTGAGTATCGTATACTGCTGTGCTCACACACGTCTGTACACAACTTCTTGAATGCTGAAAACTGCTGTGAGAACAAATTAAATACGCCAAATTCGACATTAGTGTACAACTTCTTAAAACACATTAACACTTCCTACAGATTAATAACTTGTGTGTAACTCTTTATCTCATCCATATTCTTTAACTCTCTTCACAATCTTGATCGTCCCTCCTGTCCATGAAGGTTTTTTCACCCTGGGCTTAATATTAGCAAAGTTGCATTGAATATTCAAAACAATCTTTTGCCTCAAAATGATTGCCTATGTTGTTGCCATGTTAGTTTAGCTTTAAGCTTCTAGCCCAGCAAGAGTAGCCTCAGTTCAAGAGAGAGAAGTGATGATAAAATATTCCATCTCTTCTCTGCCTGTTAGCGCTACTGATAATTCTGCACATGGGAAGGCTGTATGTATCATGTGGTCTGGTCTACAGTCAACTTCCGCCTGCGACAGTTCTTTGATGCCAGCCCTGTTGCCCCAGGGTTAAACAACACACTCCATTTTTAGGGAACTTATCCATTATCCACAATATGAGATTAGCATCAACCAGAGTACAATATTTATCAAGGACCAAGGCTTCCTTCTTTTAGAGGCTAATCCAGAGGTATTGGTTCTGCCCAGGGAGAAACAGAAAAAACAACAATTCAAGCTTTAGCAACATTGTCATCCAAGTTGGTACCGATAACGTGAATATTGAGGTGTGTGAGGTCACAAAGGTTAGACTATCTAGCACATTTAGTTTCTCCAGTATAATTGGTTTCAAACTTGATATCCCTAACCTGTGAGATCATGATGTTTCGTGTTTTCCTGTGTTTAACTGGCCTTCTTTCTTGAGAAGGGACCACTTCTTTACCCAGGAATTTAGACAGGTGATTAGAAGAGTTTGACGTAATTAACATAAAGCAAATTCATTGGATTTTTTCTGGTGCCTTTCATTATGAACAATCACTGAATCTCTTCTCACCACAGTGTACTTAAGCTCATCTTCAACACTTAGATTGCTTCCCTTGGTTGACAGGATACAAAGAGCCTGTGCTCAGTCAGCATGAGTATCGCCATTTCATCCCACACCACGATGAAGCCCAGTGTCCCTTAAGGCTCTTCTTTAACAAATCCCATTCATCTAATATGCCGCAGCCAATAGCACAGGATTATATTCAGCAGGAGGGTTTGATATGGAAAAATGAAGGCATTACACCATGAAAAGAAACTTGGAGACGAGAAGCAGATAGTAGGCTGACAGATCAGGCGGAGGATTTAAGGGAGGTGAGGCTTTTCTAAAAGGTAGTGACAAGGATCCTGCTGAGGCTGAGGATCGTACAGGGGACGGGTACAGTTAGATGGCAATTGACTGCTCTGTGTTGTATCACGTTGGAGTTCAAAAGGCTATCAAAACATTATGCCAGCGAGAGTCATAACAATGACCAGAGATGTAATAAAATACATTAAGTCAGGGAGACAGGGAGCAAAGGAGAGCGGGGGAAAAAGAAAAAAAAAGCCAGGAAGGGCGAGACAGAGCAAAGAAGGATGGAGAAAATAAAGGATGGGATACACTTGGAGGGAGAGGCAGAAAAATCAATAGACTTCTATATGCAGCATGAGAATGTCTTGCTGCTCCAGACAGCCTATCCAAGGACTCCAAAAGCCAACAGACAAACTGAACATCTATCCAGAGACCCATGCTGATAATATGCCAACCCAGCCTGTCCCTGTCTCCATTTATCTCCTTCTTTCCCCCCTCCATCCCTGACTACACACAGACACACTTGAGGATGCTGGCTGTTCTCCTCCAAATGTAACACTCTAATTTGGGTGAGCGCTGGCTGCTGTGTTATTGATGTTGCCAGAGGTCTGATCTATCTGGAGCCCGGGACAAGGCTTTAGTCAAGATGCCTATAACTCAGAGACATCCTGTTCCCTGTTTGCCAGAGTCTCAAACGGGCGCTGGTCATTATAAGGCCGGACAGACATACCGTATCCGCCTGCCTTGCTTCGTCACCCTGCGCGGCTGGGTACCAGTGCTCTGAGGCATTCGGCGTATTTCCACTCCTGTTGGGATTCTCTGCAGTTAAAGCTGCTATTGTAACTTGTTTGTGCTATTCAAACTTGTATAAAAACGGTCTTTAGGATTATACAATATGGACATTAAGATATGAGTAATTCAAAAACAAACAAAATGAAATGTGTTTACTTTCTGACAGCGTTCACAGTGAAGAATTAAGACATATACTCTGTGTCTTTGTGTGTGTGTATGATGGTGAAGCATGCGGGGTGGATTATCGAGGTTTACTCCTGAGCAAGTTTGGCTTGCTGCTGCTTTTTCACATACATTTAGTTATGTGTGTGTTCGTGCATACATCCAACCATCTGTGTGGGTTTAGCTGGAGGCCAGAGCGATGTGGAATTGGAAAGCTGGACGTGCTGTTATACACCGGTGTCTTATCACTCTGATATATGGCCAAATAGGACACATAGGGGCTGAGACTGGCCTGATAACAAACAATGAATGAAGATTGGATGAAGTGTAAAGAAAGGGAGGAGGAAAGGACGGAAGGAAGGAAGGAAGGAAGGAAGGAAGGAAGGAAGGAAGGAAGGAAGGAAGGAAGGGAAATTGAGGAGGAACAACGTGCTCCCTGGAGGCCCATGCTGTGTAGAGTAGTGTGTGATCATTGATTAAAGAGGTTTATGTACTCCCTAGTAGAGGACACGCTCACCCCTCTCTCTTTCTCCCCCATTCTTCTTCCCCAGAGCTGTCTATCCTTCTGCCCTTTCCCTCCTCTCTCTCCATCTCTCCACTGTAATGGGGAGAGAACAATTGTTGTAATTTCCCCTGCACTATAACTGACAACTGCAAAAGGTCATTCAGAGGGAGGAGTCTGCTTGTAGTCGCTCAGTCACAAAATACTGATAAACATTCTGTTTTCTTTTAATTTCCTTCTGCAGTAAATATATTACAATTCAGCAAGTGTCACTGGGCTCCAACTACATAAACCAAATGATTTATTTCTGAAAGAAATCTGAATAATTCTCGATGTTTACGATATTAGTGTCACAGTCGTGCTCCACAGTAAGCATAGTTTACTTTTTATCAGTTAGTGGCTCTCATTTATACCAAAACCACAGTTTTATGAGAAGATGCCCCTCCTGGTTTTAATGAATGGAAGAAGGTAACATTTCAACCAAAAATGGGGCACTTTTGGTAGAAATGACAAATCAATGGAGTTAACCAAGTGGTGATTCTTCCCAGGAGAAGATCTTTGACAAAAATGTGAAAGCAAGGTAACAGAAAAGGAGTACAGATTTTAAAAAAGTAATTGTGAGTAGCTTTTACAGTGAACATATCAAGCTAACTTCTGTTCAACATATTGCAAATTATTAATTTTCCTTTGACAGAAGCACATTCCTGTCTGAATGTTTAAGGTGCTGACTCATTACTAGGGGAACAAAAGGCTTCATCTAAGTGCAGCGAGTGAATCCCTACTGGCTCTGACCACTCCATGTATTGTCTCATAAATAAAAAATTTATAAATGTCCTTTGCTGTGCAGGATGACGAATGATCCGAGTCAGAAGTTTGTAAATGGATTTTCAAAAAACCTGAAAATACCAGATGCACTGAGCCGAAAATGAAAGAATGACATTAGTTTGGCAGAAACATAAAAGAAATATCGCAGTAATTGAAGACTGATACATAAAACATAAGCAAACACATTTTGTTCGTTGATATTACAAACATAGCGTTTGTTATGTCCATTTACTCTGTGTTTTTCTGCCACAGCAGCAGGTCCATTAACTACCAAAAGAAATCAATGCGAGCACACTCAATCAAACAGCACAGACACTGCTTATACTGTGAACAACAAGTTTGGAGTGCGAGAAGTTGAACCGACCGTGGAAAAAAACAACAGAGTGAACACGGACAGACTTTAATAATGAGAAAGGAGAGGAGACGGCAGTCAATTACAAGTCCCATCTTGTAGTTTGTGTCTACATTGATTTGATGGGGACTAGGACCTCCGCCTCTCCCCAGTTCACCTAATTGCACTCGCTCTGACCCGCTAATTACTTCACTGGACCCAGTTGGTCTCACGTCAGTGGACTGCCTCTCTGTCTCGAGCCGTCTCTCTAAACCAACGTGGGAGGATGAGAGAAGAGAAAACAAGCCTGGATTAAGAATGCATGATGCGTGGGAGAGAGAGGGGAAATGTAGAATGAAACAACAAGAGACAGCTCACGGTACAAATAAGAGAGGTGTGTATATTTCAGGTGGTTTGCAGAGGCTGTGAACTCAGGTGGAGGATTATTATTGAACACACTGATGTTACTGAACTGTATGTCCCCTCAGAACAGAGAGGATATGAGGGATGATCCTTGCTCTCGCTGAGCTGCATACATAATTAAATAAATTGCTACTGATTAGATAATCACTCATAATCACGAGGATAATGGTGACAGTCAAGTACATTGATCAGGAACACTGGGGAAGCTCACTTACCTGATGGGACGAGTCCGAAGGCCCAGTTGGGTATGAGCATGCCGAAAGGGTTGTTTGTGTCTTTGTTGTCTTTCGTAGTTTTATGGTCCTCTGACTTTGGGTTTTTGAAAGGTGTCCACCGACTTCCAACCACGAAGGACTCAGACACGGCAGACCTGGATTCCATTTGTGTGGCGCCAACGTTAGAGTCAGATGCAAAAGTGGTCAACTGAACAACGCCCGTAGTCGTTTGAGATTCGTCGCCGGTTGCGGGAGTCGCTGAGAGGTTGGGTGTTGTTTTCTCCCGGTCTTCCTGAACCCATGAGATGGAAATAGACGGCTCCTCTGTGGTGGCGCTCTCTGAGGAGTTTTCTGTGGTGGTTGCTGTGGTGGTAGGATCCGTCCTCTGCGTGTCTCTGGTTGTCAGAAGCTCCACTGTGGTCACTTCAGAGGTTGTCAGCACCTCCATACGAGCTTCAGGTGTAGATGTCACCACTTCCTTTCCGCTGGTTTCTTCGCTGTTCTTTGTAGACAAAGGAGTGAAACCTGGATTTGAACTGCTTTCCCCTCTTCGTGAAGGAGCAGAGGAGAGGTGGTCGGTGGGCCTGTGGACGTAGAGGATCTCTCCCCTGGCCTCTGCTGTGTCTGAAGGTGTGGTGGTGGGCTGTGGCACCAGCTGCCAGTGGGAGAGAGTAGTGTGTTCTGCCACAGTCGCAGCCTCAGTCTGGTTGAGTGAAGTCGTGTTGGCTTTCAATCCAAACCCATCAGGAAAGTTGCTCCCCTCACCGCTCCCCTCCATCTCCTTGTCCTCCCCTGATGCCACTCTGGCAGCGTTAACATCTTCTCCATCCTGGTCCTTCCCCTGACCAGAATAGTTTTCAGGGATGTCCCGTCGAAGGGAGGTGGGCAGGGTCATCACCTCGACTGGCCCACTTTTTGCTTCCATAGGCTCCCAGGAGGGGCGTTTACCCAAAAACGGCGCCTTTCCAGGAGGACCTAGTTTAGAGGCACGCATGGATTTGATGGCCCACCGAAAGTGGTTGCTGGGGTCTGAAGAGAAAGCAGGGCCACCTCTGGGACCCTGAGGCCCGGATACCATGACATGTTCAGTGGGTGGCGATCTCTCGTTGGGACCTGTGGCAGTGAATCCTAAAGGGAACAAAGATACAGAATAGATTAATTAAAACAATTCCATTACGGGGGTGGAGAGCACGGGGGTGGGTTTAATTTTATGGATGTGAAATTGGCAATTACAACTAAAGCCTGGCTTACATGAGCCCCATATTACACTTACAGGGGGATCAGTTTCCAAATAATCAGGTGGGAGCATTGTCTGGTGATGAGTTTCTGTCATGTGAGGACTATGTCACTGATTTGTTTTTAAACTTATTTTCTATTTTTTTAGACTTTGTAGAAATTGTGTAGAAACTTGGACCACATCCATTGGGTTTGAGTCCCATCTGTTCATAGAGTTTACAGTGAAACAGACAAATAAAGTACTACAGAAAATGAAATGTTTCTCTTTACAACAGCATGTATTCTTGACTAAATAGGCAACAACTACAGTTGACGTTTGTCAAAACACAAGACATCATTGAGTGTTATTTATAGTCATCAACAACTGCTCCTTACTACAGGGGCTGAACCTGATCCAGTCCAACATCTAATTCCTACAATATTTCCTGTAAAATATGTCAATCGCTTCTGTTATTAACCTTAAATGATCAAATTAAGAACACATTATACCAGATCAAACTAAATTGATAATAAACCCAAACAATAAAACATTCTTGCAGAAACCTTACTACATGGGGAAACTCTATTCTCCAAATTGTCTTTTATATATTAATACAACGCATTAACCAATAGCAATGTTCTCTAACAATGTGCTTTTTGAAGTATGTTGAAGATATACCGTACATATGCAAATAGAGTTAAACCAAATAAATGTTTATTTTCCTTTTATCCTTCCATTTCTGAAAGGCTCAAGACGGACTGCACTTTTCGGTGAACTGAAAGCAGCAATTATAATTCACTGTAAAGTAGATCTTTTAGGCTTCTTTCCTCACCAGTGGAGCGGATCAGTGCGGCTACAAAAGTTCCTGGAGTTTGTAGAGAAAGATGGGAGCCATCCCTCAAACACACTTGTGCACGCACACATACACTGACACAAACGTATCAAAAGCGTGGAAGGATGTATTCAAAGTAATTTCACACTTCTCTTCTCTGTCCCTGTTTTCTTATTCCCTGTGGATTCTTTTACCCCCAACCGTCTCCTGCAGGAACACATTTGCCTGTGGTGAGAGAAGCCAAGTGGAAAAACGCAGGAGCACTGGCAACACGATAAGCAAATGACTTTCTCCAAAACAAGCTCCATCTAGACATGTTTATTTAGATGAAGTGGCCCACTGTACCTTATCAGCTTACGGCTATAAACCAGACACTGTCTACACACCATCAATAATTCATTCAGTCTGCATGTGTGACTCACGGTTGGTTTTTTTCGGGCCACAGTGCGGTCATGTCACCGAGAGGCCCGGCTAGTGTTGCTAACATCATCATCACCGTCGTTTGGCTGTCCTCAGTTCAGTTAATATGTCGGAAAAGTACAGCAATACTGAAGGGCGTGTGCTACACAACCCAGCACAAAAAATTACCATGAGAGGGAGAACATACACAAATATGTCCATGCATGAAATATTAAAAATGTGCGTCAATTATTCAAGAGGTCCGCTGTTGCCTCATGCCCAAGCGAGGCTTACGAGTCTGAGGTTCATTTCCATAAGAGACGTGTGGAGAGGCGTAATTGTTCTATTAATAATCCAAATAGCTAATTACATACTTTTACTACACACACTGCTGAAAGTAAGGATAATTAAACACATTCATTTGGTTTGATCATTCATGTAATGAGCCATGTTATAAATAAAATGAAACAATTAGGCAACGGTTTGGATGGTTCGAGCACAGTTAAAGTTCAGCTCTGATTCTGTTAATCTGTTGGTGGAAAAGCTACAGCTTTAACTGAAATGCAGCAAAACAAACTTATGATAAACCCTGTTCAGATGGTAATTTTGAGCTTCCGCTTTGAGTGGTTCTGCTGTGTTGATTCCACTTTACTGGAGTAAACAGGCTGAGAAAAATCCCTCGGGTCAGGCAGACATGTTGTTAAATTGAGAGGATTGAGGCTGACAATGAGAGAGACACACAGAGAGAGCTGCCACCAATGGCACCTCATCCCACCTGCACTTACTGTATGGCATCCAATAAAAGAAACACTGGGCTGAAGATATTGCATGGCCATGGGAATAATGTCAGGAGCATCTACACTGAGTGTCAGTGCACAGAACCCCCTGTCGTCTCTCACATGAATGCAGTCTCTGCTATTGAAGAAACTGGTTTCATGACAGAAAGTCGACCCTTAAGAGCTCATTCAAATGCTATATGCGCTCTTCGGAGGCAGATCACTCCACTAGGAGCTCTACAAAATAAAACTTAATTCAATAAAATGTTCTAAATGTTTTGATTTGCAGGGAAGATGATTTAAGTCATCGCTCTACATGCAGAGCCCTTTTCAAAGTAATTTGATTCAACACTTAAATTCTAATCTCTCTTGGACGGGCTGTCTGCAGTGCGAAGCTTCGCACCCCCCTCAATCAAAAGAGGCAACATGGCACCATCAGTTACTGAGGAGTGTTGAGATCCAAGGGATAGCCCGAGGTGTGCGATAACCAAGTTTATTCAGCTCACTGATGCTGCTTTAAGAAGAGACATCAGTTGGGTAGCTTTCCATCATGGCAACATTAAAGACAGAAAGACTTATCCTCGCCCCCCCTTTCCTCCATCTTCCCCCCCTCTCCCCTCTTCCTCATCCCCCTCCTGTGATGCTCGTCCTTGCTGTAGTGATCATTACCGCCTACCTTCAGAGAGCTGGGGCCTAATTGGCAGAGACAAAGATGGAGGTGAGAGGGAACGGCGGTGCAGCCCAACCTCCACGTTAATTGGATACGCCTGTGAATAATGCATGTGGAATAAAGCTTGGATTTTCCTTTATACCATGGAGGTTAGCGTTGGATGTCAGGTAGCACAGCAGCATTTATATTAATAAAGCCTGCAATTGGTAGTTGAGAAGAGCCTATCACCTTTATTACATCATTTTGTGGGAGATACTTGTTTTAATCCTCCCCTATATCGGATGTTTTATTCATTTAAAGAAAAGCTTCCTTCTTTCAATGTGTTGGTAAACTTTATTTGGCTTCTGTTTGCTACATTTCTCCACTTTCAGCCCTAGGATTAGTTTGTCTGTGTTAAGGGCTCCAAAGCGTGACCATTTTGGTGAAGTTCAACAAAAAAACGTCGTTAGATGCACCATTGTGAGTCAAATGTAGGATGTCTGTTATTGTTTGTGTGGGATATTATCCTTTTTTTTCTCCACCTGCATTCTGCGTACATCCACCTCTACTCTGCAGCTGATTGGATCTGGGCCCTGTGCTCCTCCTCAATGCAAAGAACCGCTTGACCAATTTCTGTGGCTCAGATATGAAAAAAATGGCCAACATTATGCATTGCTTTCATCGCAAGGAGTGCAATCCAAGGCATGGCTGGGATACATTTCGGATCATCACCATTCCAAAATGAAATGTTAGAAAGCACTATGTCTAAAAAAAAGTAAGTCCTTGAGCCATTCCTCTAATCTTTAGTCGAACTTTACCCCTGCAGTTACACATTTAAAGAAGTGATCTTGGGTTTGGTGCAAGGCTGGATTCAAGAAGACATGAGAGGTGACCTGGTGACCCTTTCCTTCTTTGGGTGTGTTGCACCGCACTATTCCTGAGGCTAATTCACTCCACGATAGATGTTTCATAGGGGCTTTCAGGCTCTTCTGCCCACACACATGGAGCCAAAACACAAACAATGAACCCCTTCACTTGTGAGGCGTTCTCCTAGTCCCCAGAGCTTTTCTCTCTTTATGTCTGAACACAGACTTCTTAAACTTCCATCCATGTCTTTTAACATTGCTTTGTTTAATACATTCTCCACACCTAATACCAATCAATTCTTAAGTAAATAAATAAGCTGTAATTTGTGATGCACGTCTGCTATTCTGAATATACATTACATATGTGAGCAAACCTTTTATTGCAAATTACATGAATTCAAGTTTAGCATGCCCTTGCTATGACAGCCTGTACTATAAACAAAGCACTCTGTCGATAAACATGAGAATAAGTGAAGAGCGGTCTCCACTCCAACAATTTGAATTGCATGTGGTATGATGTGGTATGCCTCTTTTGTTTGTTTGCAATTACTGTTTGATTAAATCTACAGCGGTACTTCAAATTGCCCTGCGGAGGAATACATTATAGCATACTCCAGGGAAAAGAAGAGAGGGTGGAATAGAGAGTATGATACTGTTTAAAAACCACAACACAAACAGATCCTACATTCACCATCGACGTATTGATGCACCAGGCTTCTAATTGATATCAAACAGCTTCAATTTACCCTCATTTATAATTCAATTTCATACTCAGTTATGAGTTCAAAAGGTTGAAAGGTGAAACAACAAACACACACAGATAAAATCCATTTGTCATACCGTTACTGCTGCTGGATGGAGGGCTGTTAGAAGACGTGCTGGAGGCTTTTTCTCCGGGCTGGGTAGTGGTGTCATCGTTTTGGATTGCAGGCACTAATCGAACCAGTGGCATCACCTCTTTCTCCTGCTCAGACAGACCTTCCTCTGGAGCCTGTAGTCCACTGGTGGGAGTCCTGGAGGATAAACTCCTGTGCTCCAGAATAGCATTGTCCATGCTGCCCTTGTTTCCACTTGGTCTCGGTATACTCAGGTTGCTACTGGATGCTTCCCCCTGTGTCTGGTTCTCCCCTTCTTTTACTTTAAGCACTGAAAGTCTCTTTTCCTCCACCTCTTTACCTGCTGTCAAATACCTAAAGGGCTTTACCAGAGTGTTCATAAACTCAGCCAACACACTGTTACTAGTCTGTGACTGGGGAGTGGAAGAAGCTATGGAGGATGACGTCGGGGTGTCAGATGAACCATAATAGCCACCATCTTCTTCTTCATGAGCAGACCCCCCATGGTTCTCCTGGTCTGGAAGGCTCATGGCGCTGCTACTCTTTGGGCCTTCAGACTCTTCCTGGCTCGCCTGTTTTTCATCCCAAACCTCCTCCGGTCTTAAATGGATGACAACGTGCTCTTCAGAGATCTCAGAGGAGTCGTTGTTCCCAGCAATGGAGCTGACTCCTGCGGTGTCCAAGTCAACCAGGCCAGTCCAGGTGGAGGTTTTGGATAAAGAGGCACTACGCTGGGCTTCAGTGACTGGAGAAATGGGCTCTGCTGCTGGGTCGGGTCCCTGGTACAAAGCCTGCGCCTCCACAGCCTGGACCCCCTCTGTGTGGTGGGCTGCAACACACAACAGTGACAGTTATTCACCTGATGTACTCCATCTGCTCATCTTTACCTCTCACCTCCCTGGCATTGCTTCTCAAACACTATTCAATTCAGAGCATGCTGCACGACGCTCGGCTGATAAAGTTGTACCACATGTGGCTCTGATTTTTCCTCCATAAAATCCAAACATTTTCAAATGAACAAACATGCATATATTGTGTTCAAAAGATTCTATCGACAATATTATTTGCATGAGCCATATTGATGCTATTAAGCAAAACATATTACCATTTTTATCTACTTTCAGCCTTCTGAAAGACAATTAGTTTTAAATATTAATGTAAATGTGCATAAAACTTTGGTGCAATGTCGAGGTTCATCTATCAACGTTTTGTTTGGACAAATGCACTGTGGCTTCCGCTCTCATGCTGTTATTGTATTTAAAATGATTGGGTTATGTAGATGTTTTTGTTCAGTGAAACTGCCATACGCTGAATTTGTGAGAGATGGAATTACCACCTTTATTTTCCTGTCTGAGAAAATACAAATGTCAAATATTACTCTGCTTCAATCAATAGAAGCCAGAAAAGCAAAATCAAGCAAAATCACAGGCGTGGTCATCTTCAAAATGCCAGGAAGCCACATACTGATGCTTGGGCAGTTCAATGGGTTGGAGACCACATTGGAGATATTTGAAAGCCCATTTGCTCTCATACAGATGCTAACAGATGCTCTATTTGTCAGCTTAACTAATTCCTATACTAACCCATCTATTTCTTCAACAGAGCCAAATCTGTAGTACTAATCAAATCAAATCAAGTTTTATTTATAAAGCACATTTATAAACGATTTTTGGTCGAGCCAAAGTGCTGTACATATAATAAAAATAGCCTACAGTTGAGACACTTTACAGCTAATACAATAAGCACAGATTGTTCAGAATATCAGTATGAGAAAAAACTACACCCTCTGTCCTTAGACCCTCATTGTACAAGGAAAAACTTCCGGAGAAAACCCACAGTTTAAAGGGAAAAAATGGGAGAAACCCTCAGGGAGAGCACAGAGGAGGGATCCCTCTCCCAAAACGGACAGACGTGCAATAGATGCCGTGTGTAAATTAAAGAGATAATAACTTTTACAGCGTAGGTAGTCCAAATGTTAGGAAATGCATGTTTCTATAATAAGAAGATGAATCTACGAAGATGTCAACTACAATCCTGTGGGAGCCTTCAGGGAGGCAGCATGACGAGACACAGGCAGGACCGCAGAGACAGGTTTAGCCACGACCCGAAGTCCACGACTTAACTAAGAGCGCAGACTCTGCTAAGGAAGGGAGGGGTCAGGTTGGTGTTAAAATAGTCTTTCAGGACTTTCTCCCCAGGAGAAACCATCAGTGTCCAGGGCCAACCAGAGTGACCTCAATATGTCATGTGACACTACGAAACTTTTTCTAAAACCAACCAAGGTTTGTTTTTTGCCTACATTAACTAATCGCAAACATTCTACGTCAACGCAAAAGTCTGCCGCCCCGGAGGAACGATGTCACTGTGGAAGAATGCTGTAAATAAACAACAACAGTGAACAGAATGTGCTGTGAAGTCGATCCAAGGAGAGGATGAAACTAACTTAGTTCAGTCTCAGTTGGCACATGATAAAACACAAGGTCAGGCACAGAGTCACTGCAAACCCCTGTTGGACTCATTCACATTCCTGCACTTGCTATCCATCTCTTCCTCTCTGTCCTCTTTCTGTTGTTTTCCCCCTCTGTCAGGCTTCACTAAACTCAACATACAGTACAAGCCTTCAAATCCATCAGGGGGGCTCCAAATGTCAGACAATCTCTTTGCAAGTACTTCATGTGTGACACAAACATGTCGCGCTAATTAAAAACCAGAATGGAAAGCAGGTCCCCAGACCCCTCTGTCGTTGCCATGGCAATTACCACAATGATGGTGCATCATCAATTTTATCAACACAGATTGCAGCGTTACCTCGGTAGCAGTAGGCGTCGTACAGAGCTGCGGTGTCGGGGAAGCCAGTGCGGTCGGGCTTGTTGTAGACGGTCCGAACGCCGGGCTCGTCTCCGCCGCAGTTCTTCCGCGGGACGTTGATGGGGTAGCGGGCGCTGCCGTCAGCGAGCCAGCCGGGGTCACACTGGTCCAGACCGGCCTGCCAGGAGAGGTACAGCTGCCCCACGGTGGCCAGCTGGGCTCCCAGGGAGTGGCAGTGGGTGGAGGCTGTGGCCAGACTCAACTTCTCCGTCACAGTGGAGTGGAAGACTTCACCTGGGAGGAGAAGAAGGAGAAGAGAGAAATGTGTTAGTGTGAGGCTGGAGGCATTTCAGCCCTCAGACTAACATCCAGTTTTAGTTTTGTGGTTTGTTTGGTTGTAAAACACTATGTAACAACATTCGAGTCTCTAGCTTTTTATATTATGTGTGTGCGCATGTTTCAAAGTGTCTGCTTTTAGTTTAAAGGAAGTAAGTTCCATCCGTTTACTTTTCCTCCTTATACAACTTTTCCAATGTAATAAGAGTTGGGAACTTGATGTGGTGAGATAAAAATTGCATTTGCTCAGCATAAGAATGCACTATTGTTCGGGTCAAAATAATTGAAAGAGAGTTATTTGAATTCAAAGCAGTTGCAAAGAAGCATCTAAGAGAAAGGCAAGTAGCAGAAGAAAGGAGAAGCTTAAGGGAAGGGTGGGGTTTGATGTGGATGAATGCAAAAATAAGGCCAGACAGAGAGAACTCAAGAGGACCACGATGTCTGTGCAGCACAAATTAAATGATATGATCAGAAGATCCACTGGCAGCTTGTGTTGAAAAAAATATGAGCTGGAGGAGTGGAAAGGGGGAATGAGGAGCGGAGAACTGATGAAGCTCAACTTGAGGATCCAGGAGATTTATGCCAAGAGGTGAAAAAATATGCAGCTGATTTGTTGAACTGAGATGGGGAGGTAAAGGGTGAAGAAGCAAACAACATGAAAGAAGAAAGAGGCAGAAGCATATTATCTGAGAAGAGATGTTTGAGGAGGAAGGCTAGAAGATGACGGAGATATTTATTGGAAGGAGAAAAGTTGCTAATTTATACTCGGTCAACGGCCAGTCATGCATTTTGTTTACATCTATTTAATTGTTATCCCCACATATTTGATCCTAATTAGACATTTGTTTAAAATTGTCATATTTAACGTATTAATTTGTTTGTTATGGCAGATAATTCAGTTACATTTATTTTTGTGCATACTGTATTACCAATACTATTTTTTACTACATTAAAAGTCATTTCCTACAGAAACCCAAACCATGCTGAAATATAATTGGATGTAGAGATATGTAAAGTCTGCTGTAAATGGTGGTAGAAGAAAACAGAGCTTTTAAATTAAACTTCTAGTGTTTTCTTTTCACAGAATAAGAGAGAAAACACCTGCTATGTATCATCTCGTAATTTGAGTTTGATTAAAGACAATTACGCGCTGATCGTTTCAATCAGGTTGTTTATCTCACTGAATTAAATTGTGAACTGCTGGATACAAAGTCAACAGGGGGTCATGCAATCTTCTTTGCTCAACATCTCAGTCACATACAGAAAATTCATATCTAAAAATGTACATCTTGTACCTCTTGTACCTTATGCTTAATAACAGTCCTGCTTTTACCACTTCATAACACATGACCCAGATAGACTGGTCCCTGCAGTGTGAGTTATTGGAGTTAAAAAATAACCTGCTGTACTTATGATTGTTCTTTTAAATATTGCAAATATGACAAATCATGTATTTCAGCCCCTCCACTGTTTTTAGAAAAAAAAATATATATATCTGAAGAGGAGCGAAAGCCAACCAGAAACTTCAGTTGCCCAATAGAATAACCCTAACGGATACATAGCGGAGTGAATGGGACAATACATGGAAAACACAGTCCTTATGTGGACAGTAATTACATGAAATATACATTGTCATCCTCCTTAACCAAAATTGGGTTTCAATACATAACAAATCAAAATGGTTTAGATTTAGAACCTTAATAGATCTGATTTTCATAATGGCTGTGCTCACCACGGATTTATATAGAGAACTGGATACAGCATTTGAGGATGGGGGCCAACAGACTTAGGCTAAAGCTACATGTGAAAGGTAAACCAGTTGGTGATCCATGATGTACGAGACGTGGAAATGAAGGACCAGCACTGTTCCTGATGTAAGAAAATATGCCACCCCTTTACCAGTTAGCATATGAGCTATCCTTTGCGTCTTACTTTAAAACAACTGCCTTTGGTGCTGCAAAAGTAAAGTTTAAAGGTCACCTATTATGCAAAATCCACTTTTTCATGTCTTTTATACATAAACATGTGTCCCCTCAGTGTAAAGAGATTCTGAAAGTTTCAGGAAAAAAGATTCGCTCACTTTTTGTCCTGATCCATTTATATAAAAACCTGTCTGAAAATGAGCTGATCAGATTTTGGCCACTTTGTGATGTCATAACGTTTTTTATATATCTGAGACCTATAATATATGCCTAAAAATAGTACAATAGGGGACCTTTAAGGATAACACAACTGACACACTCGTTGCATGTTTTGCCTAAATAAGGTTGTAACATGACATCTGGATTCAGTGTTGTCTACCTCTGTCTTACACAAACTCTTCTCTCACGCTGCCCTTTCTCTTCTCTGTGCTAACACAGTTGTGAGTCCTGGTCGCAGCGCTCTCTGCTTTGTGCACTCCTGCATGACTAAACCCACATTTATGGATGAAGCTCCTGACCCCTACCGTGAAGCTGCTTAGCAAAGCAGTAGACATCAAACAGCTCATCGGGTGACCTATCACCGTAGTTACGGACTCCAGGTGAGTCCTCGCGATCGCCATAGCAACCGGGCCGTGGCGACTGGATGGGATACCTGCAGAGAAATCCAAGTGAGGGGGACAGAGAAAGAGAGACAGAATAATTCAGCTTGGCAAAGAAAGAGCAGCCACACACAAACTTGTCTCCCCGGGGACGAGTCTGTGTTCACACGCATACACACATAATACAAATAAAAACTGAACGGCACTTTCATCATCTCCTGCTCTAAATGCAATGGGTTTAAGTATATCTTCCTCACAGATTACCAACATATTTTACCCCAAAGAAAGAAAAGGAAAAATATAAATATCCTCCTGAAACTGGATGTAATGCCAGAGTGAGTTATACAGTAACATTCATTGCTTGTCACAACAACCGCAGGATAACAATTGGAAAGCAATTCAATAAATACAGTATCCTGCTTCCTTTAATTATTCTGCCTGCAGTGTGGGTTTCACAGGAAAATTACCCTACCATTTTATTTAAAATCGTTTTTGGAATGTGTTTAATACTCTGGCAATTTCAGAATTCCAGTAACGCTACAGATAGAGAGAGAGGGAAAGGTAGGTAGAAGCTGGAAGTCAAGGAGAGGTTAAATTAATCCACCTTCAGTGGCTTGTGGGGCTGAGAAAACAGCGATCTATATTCAGGCTCCAACTGAGCAATTATTCCACAAGAACATTGATTCCAGCAGCACCAGGGCACAGGGAAAGAGGCTGATTAAAAGATTACACTGGGCATACAGGGACTTATGAAGTATAAGGAACAGACATATACACAGATGCACAAACACACACACATCAAATAAGACACACATGCCTGCACATAACTATAAAGCGACCTGTTTTCAGTAAAACAAGAGAACTAAGTCTTGTAGTTTCTCTGGCTTGGTGGCTGATGAAGCGATGCCTGATGTCTGTATTTTCTCCACCGTATTAATTGGACACTTCCCTTTTGGCTGATGTGCAGTCAGAGCCTCCTGGATTTGGACCAATTAGATAACTCCCGAGTGAAAACAACAGGAGCGTAGGACGGAACGAGAGGAAGAAAGAAGGAAGCTGTGCCCCAGGAAGGTTGTGAAAAAAGTGTCAGGAAGACAACAGTCAATCTGCTTGGCGACTGGAGCAACAGAAATTAAAATGTAGAAGTGGAGAGCAGCTCTGACTGATGATGGTGAGGGACTTTATGGACACTGGCAGGCTGAGGCACACGCAGACGCCTGACTGACAGCTCAGAGGGGGCAGATGTAGTTAACTGCATTTACAGTGTGCAAACAAGCAATTAGAGCCAATTATTTTGCACAGCTTTGTGTTTATAGAAAAAGATCAAAATGGCATGCATGCTTTGTTCTCTGTTTTGAGACATATCTTGAGCAGCAGAGTGCATTTATTTTTGTTACAATGTTTGATCATGTGGCGAATTATCGAAAATATAAGGCTGAAATGGAGATTTTAAAATAGCAGCCTGGTCGAGTAAACAAGAGCTGTCAGCAAACCTTGTTACTTTGAGCCTAAGATGGCTAATTGCTATGTAGAGCAGGGTATTCAGATGCAGCTGCATTGTAAGTGATTATCAGGGACTATAGACGTTGTGTTCTGCCCACGGATCGCATCATTTGTTGTTAGCACTAAAGAAAGAAAGGAGTCATTTCACAGCATTTTGAAATTGTAGAGGCCAACATTTCTTCCGGACTTAAAATTGTTTTCAATGACGGCAGTAGAGAGACACTGATCTGCATTGCAGTTGTAACCATAGTGACAGTAAAGTTTGTCCTCTCAGTTATTCCAACAAAATGAAGCTTTTAGACCTGACACTGTGGAGGAATGCAAAGTCAGTAGCCTATACTGTATATATTTCCAGTCTTTATACTTTTTTCAAATTTTTCTCATTTTCTTATAACTTAATATTTCATCATTGCGTTTAAGAAGAAAAATGCGAACCTTTATTCATCCCCAGTTGTTCACTCAGATGTTATTACACTAAGTACAGTACACACACACACACTCAATACAGAACCTATACACAGTAGGTTTAAAAACATTGTTGTGTGGCGAGGCGACCCTTCGTTTCCAAGCTTCTCAAGGTTCCCTACAGACTGAGCCACTGCACCACCAATATGTAAGCACTATATATACTAAAGCAAATTCCTTGTACGTGTCAACTAACGTGGCAAATAAATCAGTTTCTGATTCTGAACTCACCGCACAGTCTGGTCAGACAGCCAGCCTGCATCACAGTTGTCGTATCCATCAGCAAAGGTAGCCTGCAGCTGTCCTGGTGTTGCGATGACTGCTGAGTTCTCCACGCACACTCTCTTGGCGTCAGCAAAGGACAGGGCGTAGCGGTCATGAGGGGCCCGGTAGTGAAATACAACACCTGTAACAAAGAGATACACCATGTGATAACCAGTAGGGAGGATGCTCCAGAAAAGTATTTGCGAGAATTTATGACCTGCAACCTCTGGGTCCCCGTAATATTTATGAACTACAACCTTGAAGCACTAAAACATGACGATTTACACGCTCACATGGAGCCTTCCAGACATACACATCATGCACTGACAATGTCCCTTCTGTGTAAGAGGAAAAGAAGCATTCAAGGTTCAGCAACCTGTGTACGGGAGTCTCATTTGCATCTGACAGTCGGTCGGCTTATCACTAGAGAAAAGAGATGTTGCCCATGGATACAGCGTATGACAAACAGTGTTGATGTTTATTTTTCTGCTTCAACAGTACACACACAATGTCACCCTTTCTGCCAGCAAAGACAGCCACCGCACTCATGATGGAAAGACAAAGAAGGCAAAGATAGAAACAGAGAAACGCTGCATTCAATGAGATGCATATAGTGGATTCATCGCATATTGAACCACAGAGACAATATACAAAGGTGAGAGGGAGACAGGAATACAAATAAGTGAGGGGAAAAATTGGAAGGGAAAAGAAAATCAACTGGGAACAAAGTGAGATACGATTCCTTTAGCTGTGAAAGGGTCATATATTCCACTTAAATGGGAAGGGAATAGCTTTAGAAGTGTCCATCTAACGTTCCCTCACCTCCCACCTTTGCCTGTCATTCACACAGTGCTGTTCCCCCGAGGAACATCCAGTGACTTGAAAGCCAGAGGCCGTCTGGCTGCTAACACAGATCCTTTATCTTCGCTGGCTTTGTATGGGAGAGTGACAGAGATTCCTGCGAGATGGAAGCCTGCATGGCAATTCGAGCATTAGCACTCCAGGCTTTGGCCGTAGAAAAGCAAGCAGGCCCATGTGTGTTTGTGTCACACACAGCCGGAGACAGTTTCCTCAATGCCAAAAGTCTATCTAGCCATTGTGTCGTCTTGGTCTTATTCTTCTCTTCACAAAAATGTGGAGCACACTGTAAATCCTGTGTTTTTTCCTCGGTTTCTTTTCTCATTTTCCATCCTTTCTCCTTGGAGGCTGTGTCCAAACAGAGATGCTAACTCGCTGGGTAATACGTACACAAGAGATGGACAAATTGGTTTGCTGTCGGCTTGGAAAAACCCCAGACCTATTCCACATGAGGGTTGAATGCCCAATACTTCATGCCTCTATTTTTACCCTCTGCATTTTTACACATCCACACAGTCTCCAGAGAACAGGAAGGCACCACTTGTGGGTTGGCCCTGTGCTTTATGACTGCATGTTGCCCCATATTATAGCACCGTTGAGCAGGTGTCCCTCGGTAATATTATTTAGAACACTACACTGCATTATACAGCGCAGCAATTACTTTGTTTGAATTCAAAATGTAATTCGAATAATTCTCACGTTTTGTGTGTGAAAGTTGCTAATTATTAACTTTAATGATACTATAGTATTTCTCCATTTTTCAAAAGCACATGAACCTGTTTTTGGACAGATTTGTAGTAACGTTGTCAAAACTCTGATAATGCGGCAGTGAGGACATCTGCTGTCAACTATTATGATGCATAACTTCCTAAAACATGGTCTAACATTAAAGAGCCCAAAAAAGAAAAGAAAAAAGGTAACATAAACACTAAGGGCAGACTTAAAATCGGTTCATATTTAAATCTGCATACACTGAGTATGATACGATTTTGTTCAAGTTGTGGTACTAATTACAGGTTTCTCTAATGTATTAACAACAGTATGAATAGTAACACATGGTTAGGGATCTACACATGTGTATGCAAACTATAGACTGAATATACTGTATTCATGAGATGAATGTCTCTGAAACAGTTTAGGTTTCAAAGATATACATTGCTATCTGATGAGGAAGTTGTTCAAACAATTATAATATGCTCATATTCTATCTATTGTCCTGACAGCAGGTAAAAGTGGGCATCCATAGCCCACCTAAAACAATGTCGGGACACAGCCAATTGACCAGTCAATATGTGCCAAGAGAAAGAAATAAAATGGAGACTAAACAAGGAATGAGTAAGAGCGAGGCAGCAGGGGAGAAATTAAGAAAAAAGATGGCAAGAGAGGAAGGACATCTCATCGGGGCTTAGGCAGGCACGCACAAATTACTCTATGAGAAGAGCACTGTGGATTAATATGATATTGATATAGCTGAGCAGCATCAATACCTGCTAATTAATACGTTAAGCACTCAGTAGAATTAGAGTGAGGACGGCTGTGGTCTGCCATGTAGCGTGACTGCCAATTAAGACTAAGCCCTGGAGATGGCTACTCCTCGCCAGCTATGTAATTGGTTTCTCTCTGAAGGAGTGGTTTTCATACGGTGTTAATCGATTGGCTAAGATGGGGAGGATGCACTGGTCTCCCATGCATTGTGACCGGGGTCTTGCCCACTAAATGCATACTGCTCCTATGGAGAAAGATGAAGTGCTCTGCTAGCTTGCAAAAACAGGACAGCATCCTTGTTAATTATAAAGACATTGTGGCCTGTAAACACACACACACACACACAGACATTCCCATACACATAAACATGTTTTCATATATTGGATATATAGTGGAAGCTATCCTTGTTACTCTCAAAGACTGTAACAGAAAAGGGCTACTTGGCCTATGAGCAGATGTTAGCAACACTAGCATGGGTTTGAAGATGAGGAAGAAAAGTGCACAGTGGATAATGCATCGTGTGATTCCCTGTGGTCATTATGCTAAAAGATTATTATTAAAAATAGTGACCTGGAAAGAATCTGACAAAAGCTCAGCAGCTAATATACCCAGAAAAAAGTAATTATTGTTCTCCTCCAGTGAGCTACTGCGTGCCAGTCTGGAAATTCCACAAACGCCTGTGTCCTGGATACAGATATTACTGTGAATGGTCTATTTAGTTAAGACCAGCGAGAGTCATTCTGAGCGGTCAGAGTAACACCATTTGACAATAGCATACACTGCTGGGTTCCTAGCATTTGGCTTTCAGTGCATGAACAGCACCTGAGTGACCAAGGTCAATGATGTTTAATGTGTTCGGGTTCCCTCACCTCTCCACATCATCAGACATTGTACGCTGACAGTACACAACCCTGGGTGTAATGGCTGTATTAGCCTGACACGAAAAACAGGGTCATTATTATTCATAGTGGTAGACATTGAGAGCTATGGGGGGGCTGCGCTCCACCAAAGAGAGGAGTGTTGATTTGAGACAATTATTTGTGTGGGTGAAAACATGGACAAAACTAAGAGGGAAATAAACTCTGATAATGACTGTGTATATAACCACTCATCACTTGATGATACTATAACATTTGAAGAGAAATGATACTGAATCACAGAAATAATGAGGATTGTAAGGTAATTAGCAGATTCTTGCTTGCTCTTTCCCTCTAGTTATTCCAATAACAGTTTAGTGGTGAGACTGTCCAGTGTAAATTTGACATAAAAACACATTATAATATGTTGAAACAAGACCAGCTATGGGTGCCTACTTGCTAAGTAATGACAGAAAGCTGATTACACTTTCATTAACCCAGAACCCATCGGCCCAAATGTTAAAGACTGGACTAGTGATAGCTTTCTCCCCATAGGAATATTTAACATTCTCTCTATTAAAAGGCACATTACAGTAAGTCTCCTAAATGTACTTCAAACTTGTAGCTGGGGTTTAATTTTAACAATATCATATATAGTCATGGTTATGTTGGTTTATTTGCAATGCACCGCTCTCCTTTCAGTAAAATGTAAACCTTTAAATTATTTGGTATTTGGTCATTACCACAAGAGTTATTGAGCGCAGAAAATGTAACGCTTTATGACCTGTAGACAGATTTAATAGTTGTTTTGGATTCTCTGATTCATGTAGCTAAAGAAAACGTGCTGGAAAGTTAGCAAGAGTACTAGCTTGGAGCTAGGCCCCTTAACGGTACTTATTGCATGTTTCATGAGTTATCCAGGTCCTTGAGGTAGATTTGATATCATAACATTAGGCAGATATCCTGAAGTTTGTTAAATGTGACAAGCTTACAGCTAGCTTTTCTCTATCTTGACATACAGTAAACCACTCCATGTGTGACTTCAATTTAAAGCGGCTTCCTTTATCAGAAAGAAAATGTATTTACCTGTGACCTCCAGGGGAACTGTGTCCTGCTCATCGTTGATGCCCACCACGACCTCGCAGCGGTACAGGCCCGAGTCGCTGGAGCGCAGCCCTGACAGAGCAAGACTGGCATTGTAGCGGTTCTCATTGTAACCAGGCAACATCACACGACCCTGAAAGGCCTTCTTCACCTGCAGGGAGAGAGAGAGGGGAGTAAGAATGAGACCACTTCACACAAAATATTTCCCGCATGCCCGCCTTGAGTGTTTACTTTACCTTGACCACATTGTCTTTAGCCACCAGGACCGATTGTTCCTTCTGGAGGCCGTCGGAGCCTCTCTGGCCCCAGACCTTGGTCCACTTGATCCGGGGGGGCTCATGGGATGAACTGGCCCCGGGGCGCAGGGTGAAGAGGCAGGGGAGGAGAACAGTTTTGGACATCTCCTCGCTAATGGTCTGATGGGTCACCTTCCGCATATTCACCATGGTGTCTGCGTCGGTTACGCCTGACAAGAGAAAAAACAAAAGAATCAATCAATGCCGTCTTGTAAATTAAGCCACTTGACGTTGCTTCTCATTACACTGAGAAGTCGTGAGTTAATTGCTTTTTGATGGAGAAAACATGCTCTCCTTCAAGGTTCCTTTGTTCTATCCGATCCTCCTGGTTGTGGAGTAAAGGGGACAGAACAGAGGCTCACTGTGGCGCTCTGCTTATCGGACATTGATCCAACAAACCATTACTGGGCTACCTGAACAGTGGGAGGCAGGGCAGGACCGTGGAGGAGGATATCAAAAGTCCTTTCATAAGCCATACATCAAACCTGGAAGTGCATTATGGGATGGATCAATACCAACCCCCTGTTTGCAGCTCAAAGCACCACCCCCATCATAAAGATAAATATTACTTTCATCAAAACAACTGATGATAGAGAGAAACATCGTCATTATAAATACATTCAGAGTGCGGTTTCGTTTAAAAAAGCTCTGGGATCAGACATTTCTTTCAGTAAAATGTTCCACTGCATTTTCCTTTGTTGTCATTTCTTCCAATTTACACTGACGGATTCACATTATACATTATCATCATAACCTACCCTAATCCTGTGTCACCTTGGCTGAAAAGACAGCGGTGGCTCATTTACATTAGAGAGGGGGGATGTGAATTTCCCTCAGTAAAAACAGTGATACAGGTTATCATCTCTGAGCTCTATCCGCTTCAGTGTGCACAGTATGTGAGTGAGGTTTACCTGTAAAGCCTAAAGCCTAATCTGATGCTTCTCTAACGCCAGCATCAGTTACTATACCCTTTCTAGTCACTACTGAAAATGCCGGCTAAAAATGTCAAATATGCCTCAAAGCCCAGCATCAATGCATGGGTCTTCAAACAGCTCACCGCTTTTTAGCCACTTAAAGGTGGGGTAGGTAAGTTTGAGAAACCGGCTCGAGATGCACTTTTTGTTATATTCCATGGAATGCTCTTAACATCCCGATAGCAATGAATATCTTAAATGCTTTTGCTTTGACAAAAAATCTATAAAAAAATGTCATCAGCGGAAGCCGTAGTACTGTAAAAAGCACGACCAATCATTTTAGCCGACTCGGCTAAAGTAACTGGATGGCCTACCTGCCTGTCAGCCTTCCATCTGTGCACAAACTTATTTCGTGCCCTCATTGGTCTTGTGTGCGTTCGTGTGTGTTGGAGGAGGGGCTCTGTAAGGAAGTGGCAGATTTTTTCCGGCTGTGTATTTTCAAATTCTAGCACACTCGAGCTGGTTTCTCCAAAATGACCTACCCCACCTTTAAGCATTGTGTGATAGCAGCGACTTTCTGTCAGTTAGTGCATGATTTTGGTCCAGGTTGATATATTTCAGTAACTGTTAGACAGACTACCAGGCAAGATAGTCCAGACACTCTCCAGAGGATGACTCTGGCTAGCCCCTGACCGTTTTCTCTTGTGCAAACATTAGGATGACATTTGTGGTTTTGAGTGAAGCAAGACAGGATGAATAGAAGGGGGAAAAGAATGAAAGGATATAAAGAAGCTCTCCCCAAGTGGGCGGCGGAGAAAATGTGCTGATTGATTTATTTTCAATTGTGCCAGTTCCCACTGCACAATTTGTGTGTGTCCTGCTCCCTTACTGTGTGTTTGAATGCATGTTGAAACGCTACAGGGACCACTCCTCATGTCTGTAATTAAATGGCAATATTTTTCAAGCGATCAAATACACACCGCAGAATGAGTCACTCAACCTTTCTGTCCTTCATTCATTCATTGTCCCCCCCCCTTCTCTTTCTCCCCTGCAGTACAACCACCTGCCAGCTTTCAGATGAGCATTTCAGTTCTTCATTTATTTTTCATCTGGAAAAAGTGTTTTTATGGTTTATCTTCAGCCTATACTGTAGATAAAGCTGCGTTGTTGGTTTTCTTTCAGGATAAGATCTTCCCCAGCCTTGCATAGAGAAATTCACTTCATGATTCAGATCAACTTTAAATCATAACCTCATCTGTGATTGCCCATTTTGCCAATCTGTGTTGGAATGTGTGTGCACTGGAAAGCTTTTAAATGCAAACAAAATAAAAGATATCTTCTGCTAGACCAATGAAAGCACATCCTCACACAAACGTAACATAAGCACCAATACACATCTTTGAAAGCCTCATTTTGTATCCCTATGCCTATGGTTAACGCGACTTTGAGCGCACACAAATGGCAGACGTATGGATTGCTGTCATTGCTCTTGCAGCTGTTATGTCGTTACAGTTGTTAAAGCTAAGGGTTTGAGTGCCTCTACACTGATAGCCTAACATCAGCCCTCCCATCCTTTATTTTTTTATTTTTTTTTATTTAACCAGATAAAAAGCATTGACATAAAATCTCATTTACAATGCTGACCTGGCCAAGAAGGCAGCAACGTTAGACATAACAAATTACAAAAACATATAAAATACAGAGAACATAACTAAGAAAACAAAAGACGAAAAAAGCAGTTACTACGTATCCTATCTTCTCCTCCCAACAGACGCATGGACACACACAAATACCCTCTTCTTCCCCTTGCCCCAGTATCATCATCTTAGACAAGGGCTACTTGTCTAACTCCCCCGACGACTGATCTATGTTGCTCTGCATCGCAGCATAGAAAGGATTTGTGCTCTGAAATGGCCTCTCGTTTCCCACTCGAGAGGATTTCAGCCCGCCAAGTGAGGTGACCTGAAGCAAAATGCATGAGGCTTTCAAAAACAGTGGGATAAGAGGAGAGCAGAGGAGAGGTAAAGAATAAGAAGGAAAGTGATGTGGGTTGGAAAAAATGAGTAATCCATTTCCTTTATCAATTTTTGATTTCTTCTGTATGAGAACAAGTCATACTAAAGGAATGGTTCTACATTTCTGGATAAAAACTCTTGGTGGAGGCTGAAATGGAACGTTTTTTTTATCAGTCTCATGTCGGTCACTGGTTGTGATTTTAGAAAAGAACAGAACAAGGTCAGCTGTTTTCACCTATTTCCAGTCTATGTGGTGTCTCGTCAATTGTGTTAGTTGTGTTTGGTTTAAGTCTGTCATTTCATGTTTAGTCAGGTGTGTAATTCCAAGTCTATCAGGTTTCTTTGTAGAGTCAGGTTTTCTTGTTACTTCACGTCTTGTCTGTCTATTTTATGTCGGTCATCTCTAGTCAAGTCCCCATGTTTCATGTCATGTCTCGTTTTCACATTTCATGTTTTATTTTGTACTTACCTCTTGTCTTCTTTTCAGGCCCTGTTACTTCCTCACTTTGGGTGTTTTTCCGCCATCGTCAGCGTCTGCCCCGCCCCTGATTGTTTCCACCTGTTCCCAATTCCCTCTTGTTTAAATAGTCCTTGTCTCCCTTTGTCTTGTGCCAGTTTGTCTTGTTTCAGTGTGCTTCTATGTCCAGAGACCCAGCGTGATACCAGAGAGGAGAGTTACCAGAGAGGAGAGTTCTGTTTGTTTGAAATCAAGATTTTTGTTTTGTCCTCGCAAGAGTGATTTTTTTAGTTTTATTTTTCTCATTAAAATATGAGTCGTCGCATTTGAGTCCAGTACTTTTGTACCCCTGTTCTAACAGACTGCATTTATGAATTGCCTTCCAGAGCCACCACTGTGTCGAAAATACACAACTTGTATGAAGTCCAAAAAAAACGAAAGTAGAGGAGGATTTAAGAAAGACTCACCGGAGACTATTGGACTTCACTCAGTAATGACAGTTACCTCGGGGTCACAGCGCATTATTTTAACCCACAGTGGGAACTTCAGTCTCATGCCTTGAGCGGCATTTCGCCGACAACTGCGCCCACACACACACACACACACACACACACACACACACACACACACACACACACACACACACACACAAAAAAATATCCCTCTAAGGTACATTTAGAACAGATAAAAAATTTGCGATTAATTTGCGATTAACTATGGACAATCATGCGATTAATCGCGATTAAATATTTTAATCGACTGACAGCCCTAATATATATAAATATATAATTTATTATGATTTATATATAAATATATATATATAAAAAAATGTGGCCCCCGAAAGTGTCTCTTGGATTAATTTTGGCCCTTGGACAAATGTAGTTGGTGACCCCTGATCTAAAGTAACTGACACAGTGTGTGAGTGTGTGTGTGGGTACTCGCCTACTTTATGGGGACAAAATGGAGGTCCCCAATGAGGGGAATCATTACATTTAGGGTGAAGACTTGGTTAGGGTTAGGTTGTGGAAGAGCGTAGGGCTTCGGAGGAGCCCTGCGTGGTGCACTGGCTCTCGGTCATAGGGTAAGGGTTAGGGTTAGGCATGTGTTGGTTATGGTTAAGGTTAGGATAAGTCTCCAGGAAATGCATGTAAGTCAATGTAATGTCCCCTGAAGTGAGTGAGTGTGTGTGTGTGTTTGTGTGTGCGTTTCAGGTTCTCTTTGAGCCTAAAGTAAGAGTAAATAGCGTAGTGACATGATTGCTTTCAGTGGGATTGTGAGGTCAACTGTAATCTGACAGCTCCTGTCATCTGCTGGTTGTCATGACAATGGCAAATCTGATAAAGAAAGCTTGGCTGCTATTATTGGACATATTTATGGACTGTTTACATATTTGCCAATGTAAATGTTTTTTGGGGGATTAACCCTGACCTAAGCCTAAAGGGTGGTGGTAACTTTGGAAAAAGAACGTCAGTGCTGTCAGGCACAACACAGTCAACTCGTGTCGGTAAGATTTAACAAGAACATTACTTTGGCAGATCATCTATGGATACATTGCAGCAGGTGTTTATGGTTTGTTTTTGATGGTTTTGTTGGTCTTCAAATACAGTTAACTGAGGCTTTGACCATCAAAGAGTAGTTTAACCAAATACAATGTTTTATTTAGTCAATTATGTTTACGGTCAAACTATAAACTGACCCTGTACCCATTTTATAGTCTACCTTTTTTCCAAAGAAAACCCAACAACACTACTGTACTCTAAAAATCTGAAGAAAACAATATATTTATATGAATGTTCCCTAGGACCCCTCACCCCTGTATCATGGCAGACATTGCATTTAAAACTATGATCAACTGTCATCCGTATGGACGTGTTTCTACAGAAGCAAATAAAGGAAAAACCAAACTCGGGACATATGGGGCCTTTCAAATGTTCATGATGATAACCCACGTGAATTTGGTGGTGCTAATGCACCTCAAGGGCTTAGCTTTTTAGACACGCTTGAAAATAGGTGGATGGGTATTCAGTTTGTTGCAATCTTCAACACTACCACTAGAGGCCACTAAATCACACATTCTGGATCTTTAAGTCAGCGTTTCTCAAAGTGTGGGGCGCGCCCCACTGGTGGGGCACAGAGATGTGATGTGATGGACGGAATGGACGCGATGAACGGGAGTTTTTTTATTTTTTATCAATTTTTTGGACCTCAGGCCGGAATTGAACCTTGGTCCTCGCGGGCGTTAGTGGACTGTCACAAGGAGTTTAACCGTGACACTTTTCGAAATCCCGTTTGTGTCCCCCCACTTTAAAAATAGGCCTATGTTTATTATAATTTTTTAATGCAAGCCGTCATCGCCACGGAGGAGCACACAGCCTCTGTGAGCGAGTGAAACAGAGAGAGAGAGCAAGAGCTAGAGAGAGCACACATTTATCTATTTAATATAGCCTAGGTGTAAAAAATAAAGTCAGAAATCACTCCAATGTGTGCTATAGGATAGTAAAAAAAAATAAAAAGTTTAAAAGGGGAGTGATTAGAAAAATATACATAAATAAAAAGAAAGAATGCTAACTAGGTAACAGGAGATAAGAATAAACAAGTTTAAATGATTTGTTATTGGTTTTGATCATATTCTAAAGATGTTTGGATTATTGAAAAGTATACAGCTCCCTTTCAGTGTGTTGAGAGCTGTATCCGTAAATTTATATTTTGCTCAAAGTGCACCAGGTTGAGGCATTTCACTTCAACATTAAAAAAAAAATCTTCCCGGGGATGCATGCCCCCGGAGCCCCCTAGAGGAGGTGAGGTCCACCCCCAAATAAAGCAGGTTAAAATAATTAAATTGCATACATTTTCTTTTAGTAAACATTGAAAACGGGTCCCACAGACCCAAACAGCACACAAAGGTTAAAGGTAAGCATATAATAATGTTCAAATGTGCTAAATATATACAGTGCAAAAAAACAAAAAAAAGAGGAGTAAAAGTAACTCACGACTTGTTTTATTTTTTGAAAGTAGCTCTCATCCTAAAAAAGGTTGGAGACCCCTGTTGTAGAAAGATACATTTGACAATGTTAAGCTTGGCCTGCCATTTTATTGGAGCGATGAGCGAGCTAACAGCCTGCACTCTTCCGCGTTGCTCGGAGAAGCCGCTAGTTGTCTCTTGTCTCGCTCTGAGAGGACTCGTGTGGTGTTTTGTGAGTGTCGGGCTTTCTTCTTTGTTATTTCACAACGGAACTATAACTTCAATTCTTTTCAAATATTTGCACACTCTTACCAGACGCTCTCGTAAAGAGGCGCTAGGGTTGAATCATCGGGCTTTTGCAAATGGGTAAAATTTTGTCAGCCATCTATGGAACCAACCAAAATTTTTTAATATTTATTTGTTTGTTGTTACTTATGAATGGTCAACACAATGGGTTAGAGGGCGACGAGGGGTTTGTTTCATCCTTGTCGTCGCAAGAAGGTCCTTGATGGCGAACATGGTATAGGCGTACTTTAGCGACTTTACAAAACCCTCGAAACAAAGCACGTTTACGCCGTTCTCCACACGGAGACCATAAAGGTGCCATTGGTCCTCTTTTACTCTATAGAGGTTGCTCCGCAAAAAACCCCTCGCGAAAAGATTGTGTCTTTTTCTGGAGGGGGTTTTGCGGAGCAAAATCTTAAAGAAGTATGTAAAACCCATGAAACTCCAAAACTGAGCTCGTGCAAATTGACGTGATTATTGGAAGTATTTGTGTGTTCCTGCCCATTGTAATTGGCCTATTCGATCTGTACCCTGAGAAATTTCAACTATAAACTGAAATTTGCGTCACAAGAGTTTGAAAAAGATAGTAAAGGGATGAAACTTGTCCACCCGAAAAGTTTC
>NW_011369947.1:27794779-27818559 GCF_000735185.1 Notothenia coriiceps | reverse complement strand
CAGGTTTCTTTGTAGAGTCAGGTTTTCTTGTTACTTCACGTCTTGTCTGTCTATTTTATGTCGGTCATCTCTAGTCAAGTCCCCATGTTTCTTGTCATGTCTCGTTTTCCCATTTCCTGTTTTATTTTGTACTTACCTCTTGTCTTTCCTTTCAGGTCCTGTTACTTCCTCACTTTGGGTGTTTTTCCGCCATCGTCAGCGTCTGCCCCGCCCCTGATTGTTTCCACCTGTTCCGAATTCCCTCTTGTTTAAATAGTCCTTGTCTCCCTTTGTCTTGTGCCAGTTCGTCTTGTTTCAGTGTGCTTCTATNAAATTACTAACAAAGCACTTATATACTAATAAAGGGCTGGCTTTTTAAATGCCAGTTGAGTAGCACTTGAAATGTTTGGCTCTATGAAACCTGATGTACTTATATGATTCTGTTTTCTTAAAGGTTGTATCTTCCTGGTCGAATGCACTTATTGTAAGTCGCTTTGGATAAAAGCGTCAGCTAAATGCAATGTAATGTAATGTAATACATAAATGCATATCTCTCTAGTTTTGAACTTACAGTCCATCTCTCTTTTTTGACCCTCCAGTCCATCCTCACTCGTCATTCAGGCTGCCTCCTAAACTAATTGGGGAAAACAAAAGGGTAGATTGGACGAGTTCTCTGAAAGACAGGCAGCTCTCATCTCTTGGAGTGATGAAGGGGGTAGTTTGAGGGTATTTGCAGGAATGGGAAAGGAAGAAATTCCTTTCTTTAACCCATGCATGATGTTCTTATTACATGGCCTTGTGACTTCACAAAGCAGAGCTGATAAATAGTTACACTTTTTGCTCTAGTTCTTGAATCCATCATGGCTCTAGGGATGGCAATGAGTTTTGCCAATCCACCACCTTGAAATAAAATATCTCAACTATATGATGGATTAAAAAATGTTCTTAAAGGAAATAACGACCCCCCACTGTACTGCTACAAAAACAACACGCCTGTGTGCTTGCAGGTCAAGAGCCAAGCCCGATTACACTTGTGACACTACACATATGGTACGATCCCGCTGATCTATAGGCTGCCACTCTATTTATTCTGATGGGGGATCTGGTGCGGGGCTGATAGTGACGCTTTACTGACCGGCTCCCAGGCCTTTACCCCTGCATGATTCAATGTCCCCGCACCGCCGACTTTGATTAACGGAGGAGTCCTCGCAGCAAAGATTTACGGTACCCTATACGTCCCTGGATCCTGCCAGACAGTAAAGCAAAGGGAGAGAGTGGAAATGCAGAGATTCAAACAGACTGGAGCAGAGCGACAGAGAAAAGAAACAATGGAGAGAAGAGAGAATAAGAGTGAGAGGGAAATGAAGAGAGGAAAAACCTGGCAGCTATCCCAGAAAATATGTCCTGCACCCAGACCTCCTGTAAAAAAATGGATAGCATCCTTTCACCACAAATGTGTACATCTGTAAATGGTTTATGTTGGAGTGTGTGTGGTGATGTGAGGGGTCTTGTGTTGAGTGGCCAGGGGCGGTCACAGAGGAGATCCTCATGTAATGTCTTCAAGCTGCGTTGTGTGACTTATGGCCTGTGTGTGGTCTTGCTATGTGTGAAAAATATTGATTAGGACAAACCACAATACAGACCGTACCATTATATCTTCCAGTTGTCACGCCCCTTGTAATTGCATCAGTGCACCTTTTTTACGGGTGAGCTGAGTTTAGCCAATTATGTGTTATAGTCCCTGTTTACAGGATTCTGTCTTCATACCATTTATTATTCATTTACATGATTTTTTACAGCAACTTTAATTTAATTGGAACGCAGGAGTGCAAACACGTCAAGGTTTTTAAATGTTGAATTGTGGAGGTCACAGATGAGTTCCCTCTTTTTAATTGAGTAGTGGACCGATAGGAAATTGACAACATGTTTTAATGTTAAAAATCTCAAACAATATTGAAAAAATTAGAAGATTTTTCAATTAAAAAAATATATATTTGTAAGGTTTGGGATATTGGGTTGAAATGAAACAATCTGAACACGTTACCTTGGACTTTGGGAACCTGTATTGAGTATTTGTCGCTTTTTAAACTATTCGTAGATTAAATTCACAAAAAATGAATTTGTTAATTGAAAGAATTGATAAGTACAATGATTGCACGCTCTAACATTTATCCAGTCAAAAGCATGCAACACTGAGACTGAACTGTGAATCTTTCTCAAATGTTACCTTCATCCTAATCTCCATAAACATATGCGCGGAATAAGACAGCCTTTTGTCAGTGTGAACCTTAAAGATATCCCCACTTTTGAAACTCTTGTGTACGAGGTGTCGAAACTATTTTATTCCTGTACCCTCATCTTAAGCCACATTTATATTCCGGGGGACGACATGCAGTCGGCCAAGGGGACCTTGATGTGCCCAGAACAAGTTTAACATTTGCCACCATATAAAGTGGCTTTGCAGCCCGGCAAATGAGAAGTCTCAGACATTTGGAAATTGCCTGGCCACCCTTTCCTGCACGTAAAAAGCTTTCTGCAACCTCATTTTTCAGAGGAATCTCTCTCTCCGTCCCTCATTCTCTCCATCCCTTTACTTTTTTCCCCTTTTCTTTTCTCAGTGGAGAATGTTTCACTCCGTATCATTCTCTTTCCTTATGCCTTTTTTATTCACATGTAATTTAGGATGAGCTCACCCTTTCTGGCCACAGAGAGCTAGGTAATATGTTTCACAGAAAGGAAGAGGTGATGCTCTGTTTCCAGCCGACCATTATACAGGGAGCTTGCTGAGCTGGCGGCTGGCTGGTGGGCGGGAGCGCTGTGTGAATGAGAGAGACCTGGCTTTCAGCTGTAAGTAATGGGTTTCTATATAGTTCTGGGCAGCCCGGAGGCTTATTCCCACTCTGCAACATCAGGGTGTTCAGCAATGTCACCCCCGCTTTGTGTGGCGGAGCTGGTCAGCAGCTGGTCTCTCTTTCTCTCTCTTTCTCTCTTTCCCTTTGCCATGTGGACCATCATGTTTATTCGAATTGGAGACATAAAGCAAAAAGCATCTGAACCAACACAAGCACTTAATAAATGCACTATGTGTGGGTTTGGGCGCAGACTGTGCAGCGAAACACTTCACAGTAATTGACAGCACTTTTCAGCTCCATGGCGATAACGCTGGAGCGAGAACAGTCTCATCCTTGCTTTTATTCCTTCCTCTCTCCTTCCTTTCTCTCCTCTCTCCATCCGTCTTTGCAAAACTCCTGATTAACTGCACCTTTTCAAGTGAGCACGAGTAGCTTCTCATTCATGCATGGCAGAGTGTTAATAATAATCTGCATTTGTATTGTACCTTTCCAAATAACAATTACCCAGTGCTTTGAATTAAATAAAATGCTTCAATTGAAATATAACAAAGGGGAAATAATATACAAATGAAACCAAAATCCTATGAAATAAAAGCACTTAAGTAAAAAGTACAAATCATCTGTGTGTGTTTTGAGTTGAGATGTCTGCACAGATGTATGCACTAATGAGTCTATACCATGTGCATGCATGCGTGTGCTCAACGCTCACAGGAGCATCTGCCCATGTCATTCACACTTCATTCACACTGTAAGTGCACAAACACATTTGCATTCCCATAGGTATTTTGTACATTGCATATTCAACTTCCATAATATCGCAGACTTCATTATAATGCAGAGCGATTGCAAGTTCTCCTCCCTCATAACCTGCATCTTCTTCAGCCTCTCAGGCAGGAAGCAAAATGTTATTTCCTGAATGTGTGAGTTTGTGTGGAATGAAACTGTCCCTAGCTCACACATACGGTGGTCTCTGAATCTGATGATTTCTTGTTTTTGTTGGGATCTGTGCCATATCCCTTCACATGGGACTACAAGCTCCCATTCGTATACATACAGCGGCAGGCCTAGCAAAGCATCAGGGGAAATGTATGGTTGCTTAAGATTCCACCCTCACACTCTCAGGCTTGGCATTTGAGTTGGGCGGAAATAAGCTTTGGTTTTCCCTGTACCTCTTCCTGTCTCTCAAGGCTCAAGGTTCTTTATTGTCAAACTAACATATAGCTACAAAGTAATTATGTCACAGGCTTCTCCAACAATGCAACACAATAATACAGATAAGCAGACAATATTAAAACAATATTAAAATATACTGTATATTAAAAGTAATAAAAAAATAAAAAAAGTGGAATAGTGACTATTGTCAAAAAATCTCACTCTCTTTGTCTTACTTCCTCCTGTCTTTATTCCTGCTTCCTGTCGACATCCCACCACTTGTTTACCTCCATCATTCTTTCACTCACCACCTCTGTGTTCACCTTTCCTCTCTCTATATTCCTTCTGTATCCCCAGTCCTTATTCCTTTCTCTGTATTTGACTGTATTTTTGTAGTTCAGTGAGTTATCAATGACTCAACTAGTATTATCTCTTTCATAGCATGTCCTGTTCTGTTCTTCCTTTTCTGTGCAACGGTGTCCTGCTACTCCACCTCTTACACGTTTTATAATATTGAATATGCTCAACCATTAAGCTGTTGCTTTTATTCTGTATAGTTACTCCCAAGCTACACAAGAAACCACCCACCAATGATGCATGCTGTAAGACAGGTGCAAACAGATGACCAACTGTTAGTGCAGAAAATGTGAGCCGTTTATGTATAACACGGTGTGACAGGTCCTGATACCCTGGTTATATCCTCCCCGAAGGAGAACAGCCTTTTGTCACTCCAAGCCTCATGTCTCGCTCTAAGGGCCTTATACACATACATCGATGGGACTAACTCCCCCTGTGAAACCGGCGCCATTCTGTGTATCAAATGTGTGCATGTGCATCAGGAACAGCCGTGTGCTCTGATGGAGTGACAGGCGGGGCAGCCGGAGTGATTAATGATCCCTCTTAATAATGCACCACAGTGAGGCAAGAGTGACGGGGCAATTTGAGAGGAGCAAAGGAAAGGAAAGGAAAGAACAAACATAAGAAATTGGAGTCATGGGTACAGAAGTTGGCAGATTCAGATTGTCAGTGTCATCTTTCCAAATACAGACAGACAGAATGAGGTAAAAGGTGAGATGACAGATGGGTTGGACCAGATTTTACCATAAAACGCTGATATAGGCTGTGTAAAGGTCTTTGACTTAAAAATGCATCTGCTTGGCTTTGTACATTCTTTTAAGCGTACATATCTTTCTTTTAGGCTGCCTGTCTGTCTATAGCCGTCTATCTGTCTGTCTACCACATTCCTGTGACACAGGCTGGATAGGGAACAGTGTACTGAGCTGACATGGTGAGATCTTACTAGATATTTCCGGCGGATATCGCACAAACGGCAGGAGACTCTCAGTCGGAGGCGTCACACAGGTGTGGCTTTGGAGTTTGTTTATAAAATAGCATCCAAGTGTTGCATAGAAATATAAACTCTGAAAATGACAAGTATTGCTCCTTTTACAGCACCATGCACACTGCTTCAGCAAAAACAAAGCTTGACAGGCCTGCCGTGCTTAGTTACGGTTGCTATGCTAGGATTGGACAATCGCTGTTCAGGGACAGTGTCCAGCGGATGCCAAAGCCCATCCGTACTGTAGAGGCTACTGTGTCAGCTGCTGCATTTAGGCTCTCTGTGGGTTTGTATGTCAGGTCTGACGTAAGTGAGCGGATGTGTTGAAAGGACACTCACAGCATGTTGCCTGTCACATGACATACTGTCTGTCACATGACATACTGTAAACCTCATACACTTTAAAAATGTGTCGTAGAATTCTTGTAACTGATTCCACAAGTTATTGAACAATAACCTTATATATTAAATCAGGAAAAAAGGGGTGTTAGGAAAGATAAGTGGCAAGACTTGCTGAAACAACTGCTACTGTAACTTGCTAGAAAAATTCAAATAGATAATGGGAGGGTAAGGTAAGAAAAAACAGTAAAAGCTTATTATATTGTTGCATTTTCAATTCACTAAATTACAGCACATGGAAGAGGAGGCAAAAGAAAGAAGCAGGGAAACAAAGAGAAGAAACGTTCAATAGCAGAATTAAGAGTGCTATAAAGATGATGTTGAGTAGAGAATTAAGTATAAAAGCAAGATCACAGTAAACACGACTCTGACCCTTGAGTATCTGCTATTGATGACCTAAAGAGAGAGAAGCTATTCCAACGGTTTTCCATAGTAAACTGTACACATGGCTTTAAATGTAGACTGTGTTTTCATACCTTTGAGGTAGCCAATGTTTTCTGTACATTTCACCATGATGAGAAACTCTTGCCAGCTTACCAGAATTATGCTTTTGTACTTGAATTATGTCCTCTTTAGTCTTTGTCAGAGTAATCTTAGTTGGCAGTTAAGAGCCTCACTTGTTGTGGTAAATAAAAAATGTAAGTGTTAAAAGTAGGAAAACAGACTACTAAACCAAAACGTATGTAAGGCTTAGAACAAAACTTGCACCAGTAAGGCCAAAAGTGCTTCTTTAAAGTTTGAAGACTGCTGTTAATAAAGCAACCTTTTTCGTAGCAAACAAAGGTCACACCAAAGAGGCCAATATGTCACCCTCAGTGCCACTACACACACCATCTTCTTAACAGAAAGAAAGAAAGGCAAATCGTGAGTAACAGACAAACATAAAATCAATCTACTCCTTAATGGTCCATTATACAATAATTGCCCTATATTGAAGTACACTACTTATACTTACAATATATGAAGATGTATCATGTAAAGAGCTTATACTAAGATACATTTAAGTGACCAGTTGTAATTTATATTAAACCCCTAAGGGACTTAATGTGAAGTCTGCACAAAAATGAAAATCGGCACCAAACACGCACGCACACACACACACACACACACACACACACACACACACACACACACACACACACACACACACACACACACACACACACACACACACTTCCATTCAGCCGTGACACATCAGAGGTGTCTGGTACAGGGTTAGTGTTTTTGTCCTTGGCTACCTTTGAGATTGAATCAGAGTGACCAACACTGCTGTAACTGACACTGGCTATCTGTGTCCAGCCTCTCTACTACCAGCAGCCAAACCCCTAGACAGATAGAAAAAAAGTACACTGAATACATTATGGCTAAGAAATATTCAGCCCCACGATTTACACTGAGATAGTCACTTCAAGATCTATTTGTTTTGCTCCGCGTCAAAACAAGTCATTTTATTTGGGGAATTAAAGGGAAAACAAGGTGGCTGTGTAAGACCATGAAAATAAAATCTATGCAGACATACCATAGACGGCTCCTGTCAACCTGAATCTCACAGTGAGATTTTTCTATGTTTTAATATGACAGCTTAGATATTTGTATCTGCTTGGCAGAGTTTTCAGCATGCTGTGTGCAACAAGGGAATTCAGAAGTCCATCATGTTAGATTTGGCTCTCATGCTTTTATCGGGCTGTTTCTATGGAGGACATGCATCAGTAAGTTTCCCTGTTGTGCCGTTGTTTTTGCCAAAAACAATCTTGTTTTTTCACTACACAGCTGAGTTGGTTTTCTCTGTTAATCCCACACCGCATATCAACAAACAAGCTTTTATTTAAAAAGCAAACCTTTTATTGGATTTTCCTTCCAGATATTTTGTCTCAAACACTGGCAGGAGCTCTGTTACACAAAATCTAACTTTTACAATGACGGTACCTTAGTGAAGATGCTTTAAACTTTTTTATCAAGTTTTATCTTTGAAGATAGTGGTTCAGTGTTGTAACACAACGAGCTCCATGTGAGTGTAGATCTCAGTCCAAAGACATGCGAGCCAGGTGGTTTTGGACAGCAAGGGTATAAAGTGAACATCTGCGTCTATGAAACACTGGGAAAGTTGCCAGTCTACCACAGTCTGTTTGACTAGGCCTTCTCTCAGGTGCATGCTGGGATAGCTTTAACCTCGTGATCCTGAGAGGAAATAAGTGGTACAGACATTACGAATGAATCCTTTATTATGTTTCATTAGGGATTGTATTTGTCTGTAAAGTAAAGAGAAAATGTCTTTATTTTACTTTAAGATCAAACACAATGGTCACATTAAGTGAAGAATATTTGTATAGCCATTACAAGCCTTTAATCACAGCTAGTCTCAAAGCGCTCCAGAGGACTTTAGCGCTCCCACATTATGAAACGGTAAATTAAACTGAAAAATGAATCGACTGCCCGCTATCCTAAGGCTCTCTTTGAGAAAAAAAGATCCTATGAAGTGGAATTGCAACTGGTGACTCATCTGAGCCTGCTGTGTGTGTCAGACGAGCCTCACAAGGGCAATGTGTTGCTTTCACTTCCCTTTGTGTACTCACGCTCCCCCCCTTTCTTCTTCTCTGTCTCCAGGTGCAGCAGGATGCAGTGCGCTCTGCCTGGGTGTGGACTGCAGCCCCTGCTGGCCTTCCTTCTGCTTCAAACTGTGGGCTGTGGTGAGTCCTGTCACCTGGCTGACTGTGTGCAGTTCATAACTCTGTATAATCACCTGCACCGAGTCCCTGACACACCTTTCAGCCTATTTAGACTTTCTGGTTTTAAAGGTCACCGATTATGCAGAATCCACTTTTTCCTGTGTTTTATACATAAACATGTGTCCCCTCTGTGTAAAGAGATTCTGAGAGTTTCAGGAAAAAATATTCCCTCTCTTTTTGTCCTGATCCATTTATATACAAAAACCTGTCTGAAAATGAGCTGATCAGATTTTGGCCACTTTATGATGTCATAACGATTTGTTGGCTTGTGTAACCATTAGCCAATAACCAACCAAGGTAACCCCCCCCCCCCCCCCCCCTTATACCTGAATCTCCTCCTAGAGCACCATTGCGTCTTTTTAACTAAATATCTCCTCAGAGGACGTGAGAGGGGTCCTGATTTTCATCTAAAGTAACAGACAGAGAATCAGCACTTTTGAAACAGGGCTGAAACAGAGGGGATTATGGGTAATGCTGCAATGCATGATGTGTCTAGTATTTCGAGCCAAACACTTCAGAGACATGTTTTGTATATATCTGAGACCTTTAATATATTGATGAAAAACAGTATAATAGGGGACCTTTAAAGAGTGGTGCAGGAATGAGTTACTACCAGTTCCCCCAATGTCAAAGTCAACAGTACTTTGAACCTGTGTGGGTCAAATCCCCAAAAGAAGGTCTTTGATTAACACAATTTTAAAGGATTTTCCAATTTGTTTTACGACTAAGAACACTTCAGTAAATACCCCTTTCAGGAACATCCGACGCTTCTATACAGTATGTGTCATAAAAACAGCTGGTGCTTACAAGTTACTAAATTACACTAATTGTTTAGGTTAGCGGAGCTGATGCACAGCCATTCAAACGTTATGTAGTTTGTTTATAGCCCAACATTAGTTTTTCACTTCAGGCAATTGCAATTACACTTAACAAATCATAAAAGTGTTGTTATAATGTGGTGATTATCCTGCTGAACAAAACATGTAAGTATCATAAAGGTGTTTTCACCACAGATCTTTTTTTCAACAATAAGATGCTAACTTTTGGCGTCGGCCTACAATATTACATCATCACTGCACCGCTCTAGTGCCTCAGATATATCGGATTCTGTATTTGGCCAATAAGCCACATGATTCATAGTTATAATAAGTACTGCTACAAATCAAATGAAAATCTATGTGAAACTTAATTATGCATTTGAAAGCAGATCATAATGTTGCTCTCCTTCAAAACACCCTCTTGAGGTTAACACTGAGTTTGTATCCACCTTCTGTCACACACCCTCTTCAATGCACAGAATGTAATAAATGATGTCCGCGGTGTAATTAAACTGGGATGGATATATCTGCCTAAAAATCTGGTTGTGGAGCATGTAGGGAAGCAGAAGGACTGTATGAGAGGCAGAGTTGTCCGATAAAGGTAATCATGGATGTATTTCTAATTAAAGATAAGCAAAAGCCAAATAACCTTCTGGAGGCCCAACAGTAAATCCACCTTTTTTATAATATCTTGTGAAAACGTAATCAAACTGTTGTATTTGCGCTGAATAATTCAAGTCTCATGTAGTCATTTGCAAGTTTGGTATGCTCTTTAGAGGTCAAAACTGCTTCAGCAACCGTCACCGGATTAAGAACAATGTTGCTGTGGTAACAAGGTATTTTAATGAGATCACAAGCTGAAACACTTTTTTTTTATCTCACATTGAAGTTTTGCTGCTGTAGATTTACTCTCCTAACACCTTTCCCTGCACCTTTGTATTAGTGTTGATGATGTTGTGCGAAAGATCCTGAGCTTGCTGTACAGTATGTTCTAACGCTCATGTCTTATTCATTACAATATTGACAACAAACTGTGAAGTACATCGACTGAATCAATACACTTGTGTACATTTTGTATGTACTTGAACTTCAGTATTGCCATATTTTGCCGATTTCAGGAAATATTGTACATTTTAATCCACAACATTAATTTGCCAGGTGAAGTTACTACTTTTCATATAAAACTATTACATCAGAAACTTATGATACAACAAGATAACATACCAAAGATATCTCCCCACTGAACCTCTCAAATGGTTTCATTTAAATAACTGTTTGAGGCAAAGAGCATAAACATTACAGAATAAAAGTCCAAAGGCATGATCCCTATTCTGGGCACCACTGCAGTCAACTTTCTAACTGGATATACAATAGAGACATTAGACACAGTGGCAATGTATCTGCTAAATGAGCGGATAATACTAGTATTTTTAGTAGGATATAAAATGCAGGTCTTTTACTTGTAATAAGTATTTTTACTATTTAATTATGGTACTTACTAAAGTAAAGGATCTTCTTCTAACACTGCAATTACCACACTTCTGTAAGCATTCCTCATGCCAGATTCTGTCTTTCTCACTGGCAATATTATATGTAACACTTGACAACACTACATGGTCCAATAGAGGGGAACAAAACTATATTCCTGAGTGAGTGAAAGCCAGTTTAGCAGAATGAATGCAACACCTTGCCAGCCTAGCCCGCAGCAGTAGCTAATGTTGTGAGAATAACTTGTTAGATCTTCTCAGTCGCGTTGACAATTCCTTAGTCCGTCCGTTTGCCATTTCTTTCTGTTTCTCTCTTTAACAGTGCTCATATCTTACAACTTGTCAGACCTTCACAGCTTACCCACCAGCCCATTTATTCCTCTACTTATCTCGTAATTACCCCAACAGCACTTCCAAAAATAGTCGAAAACACGAGTATAAAGACAAATAACTAATCCGAGATCTCCCAAGGCTAACATTCATCCTCTTGGCCAGGGAAATACATTTTCAATTTCGTAAAATACCCGATACATTGATTTCTAATGTATATTTTGCAGTGCTCATTAAAAATCGCTTTCATTTGGCTGATAAGCTGGACTTTAGGATCTTAATCCTGTCATTATATTTCAGTAAGTTATCCAAACTCTGGGGAGAGATGTGACATTCTGCATCTGTTTGGACAATCATTTTACTGACCTTTTTAAACCCACAATTTAGCTGAGAGAAGGACAGTAGGACTGGGGAAGATGTAAGGGGCTTCATTAAAAGAGAGGGGTTAAGACTATAGGGTCACATTGACTTACACAGAAACTTTGGTAATCTGTATGTGTTGCTCAACGGCCTCCCTATCTGTCTATTTGGTAGTTTTTTTGTTCTATTCACATCCCTGAATCTTATGTAGGCTTTTCTACTCTCCTCATATTCTTCTGCTTCTGTGGGTATAAGCCTGTGTTTGTGTGTTTGTTGGACAGCCTGCTCTGTGTTCTTTGTGGCCTCCCTGACCGTCTGCTCCTCTCTGTATTGTCTTGTTTCTGCCTTGTGTAGAGGTAACAGACCTGCCACCGGGGTCTTACAGTGACTCAGGGCTCAGATTCTCAGGCGAAGTGATGGAGCCAACCTCTCTGTCTTTCTGTGTGTTTTGTGTCTGTATGCGGAAACCCTCAGGTTACATCTGCCAGGTATTTTATGCAGCCAACTTCTGAGCAGTGAACTATAGCTCCCACACACACACACAGCATCTCTGAGGAGCCTAATAACACACTCACATGTGCCTCTGAGAGGGGATATGTCATGTAAATAGACCTTCCCTGCCTCTGCTTCAGGAGAGTTTTTGAGGGCATAACGTCTCCTGTTCTTGCTGCCGTTCTCTCCATTCCTTCATTTTGTGTTTCTCGGCTGAGTGACTCTAGATATAGTAAATGGGAGGTAAAGGACTACAGGGAGGGTTGGCACTAATGCTCAACCTGTGACACTTTGCTTGACAGCCCACAGATTGGAAAGAGGGTGGGATGAGGTGGAGGAGGACAGATTAGGGATGAGTTTTTTGCTGGTGTGTGTGTGTGTGTGTGTGTGTGTGTGTGTGTGTGTGTGTGTGTGTGTGTGTGTGTGTGTGTGTGTGTGTGTGTGTGTGTGTGTGTGTGTGTGTGTGTGTTGATGATAGTGATGCACTTTTCTACAAGCACTCCTGTGCGTGTATCTCTGTTTATGAATTTTAAAATGTTGGCTCTGTGCCACACAAGATAAATGTATCTTTATGCTTTAGACGCTGCAGAATTAGTCACGGCAGCAGCCTGCGGGGAGTTCCTGTGAAGCCTGACATGGCCGGGTGCAGGAGTCAGCTCAGACAGAAAGAGCTGCAGGGGGATGGCTCGTATTTGTCATCAAGAGAGGACGGAGAGACAAGAGGAGGCAGTTTGGGTCGAAGGGGATGATTGCAGTGTGCAGCAAGTGTAAAGAAATTGAAAAATTGGGAAAACACCTACTTCAAAGAGCCAGGGGAAGCGCATATGTCACTGTGACCCCTTATTTTGATTTAGTTTTTAGTATAAACCTTTTGCTGAAAAAAAAAACATTGATAGTAATATACAAGTTTTTATATATTCATTTCCGTTATAAAGTAGATTAATAAAGCCTCGAGAAACACAGTTTTTGCCGAAGTTGAATTTACATTGTGATGAGATTCAGTGGCTAAACTTAAACCTATGTCTCTGTTTTGAAACTTGCAACCAAAGCGTCAGATTTTGTTGACGCAGTGATTCTCATTTGGCAAAAAAACTACGGGAAGATTTAGATGGCTGACATTTTTCCTGCACTAATTCCTACAGCTAGTCCATAAACAGGAAATATAACCAACATTAAACCACATCTACAGTGCGTCATGATGTTACAGTACAGCTAGCTCAGCATAAGAAGCATGATTCTGCAGGTGCATGCAGGTCAATAAATGCATAGTTTTATTTTTTAACGTCTTTGAGTGTTATTAAATGTACGCAAGGGAACCCTGGGGGAAAAGAGGAAGATGAGATGTAGAAAGGAAAGAACGGAATGCATTGAGATGAAAAACAGAGCACAATAGAGAAGGAGGGAGCTGCTCGGAGTGAAAGGGAGGCTTTGGGGAAAAGATTTTCTGCGAGTGAATGTCAGCATGAAGGCATCAATTCCAATCTCTGCGTGATGTCCGCCTGGCAGACCTGCTGTGCCCAGTCAGCCAACATGAGTGTTTCAGACAAATATAGGCACACACACAGTCACAGAAAACTTCAGTGGGGACTATCTTGGTGTGCACAACTGTAACTTTTTATCCTAATTTAGGAGAGTGTGTATCTTTGCATATTTGACAGTGTGTGTACTGCTTGTGGGGCAGAAGTTTCTCCACAGCAGGGAAACACTGATCAAACAAAGTGGAGAAAGAAGGAGGAAACTATCCCCCTCATTCAGTTTACATTAGTGCATATGGCCTCTGATCTGCTCTTTGAAGACGCCGCCCCTAAAGCGTATTTTAAAGTGTGTGTGTGATTGTGTGTGTGTTTTCTTCCCCGATTAGAAGCCTTTTCCCCCATTTCTTCTATTTGTGGTGCCTCTGTTGCCATGGTTATTTATTGGGCTTGGTCAAGGGAGTCTCAGCATACTCTTTCTAAATGAAAAAGAACATCTGAGTTTGAAAGCGGCCGCCACCATGTCTTTGTGCATCATCCATGTCTTGTTTAATGGAGGCATTTTCCCCATCCCAACAAAACAATAAAGAAAGCAAGCAATTTTGTCAGACCCTCTGCTCCAAACACAAACAAACTCACACTTACTGTTCTTTGTGGTTTTTATTCATATCAGATGGCATCAAATGATTCAACTGCTTCCAGGATTCCCCCAAAATATTGTTGGAAAAGTAGTTTAACAGCAACTTCCTTTAATCTTTGGTTTGTAATATTTCCTCAGGGATGGCAGTAGCTCAGTCTGAAGGGATTATATGGATTTGGCTTTCGGAACCAAAGTTCAAGTCCCAATTGGACCATAACTACAGAGAGTGAACTTGGAGCGTGGGCACTAACGACATGTCCTTGATCGAGGCACTGAGCATCCAACGGCTCCCTGGTGCTGGAAAACTGGCAGCCTTTTTGCTCTGACACCTCTCCATAACAAAAATGCAATGTGTTTGTACCGGGGATAAATAACGGGTTTTCTTCTATTTCCTTGAATGATAGAATAAGACTACTAACTTGCATTACAAAAATGGTTAGAAGGATAGGAAATCCAGACACTTGTTATTTCATTTAATGACAGAAGTAAGAAGCATGGCAAGGTCTATTTACTTAAGTACAATTTTAGTTGAGTTGTTTTACCTCATTGATTTGACGGCTGTAGTTCCTGTACTGTAGTAGTTGCTTGTGACATGGCAGATTGTACACACAAAATACCTACTGGTCAAATAAAAACATATTTGTATTGATTAAAACACCCAATATGAAGTTAAAACAACTCCACCTCTCAACATTTTGAAAGTGGTGTTTCTGATGAATGAGTTGTTGATAACATAAATTAAATGAAAGTGTTACTTCTAACAGCCTAATTGTTTACTTTTGTAATACTGTACGAATGTAACCTAATACAAAGGAGCTTCTAATAGTTGTTTCACAATTGGAGACTACTCAACTTAACCTTTACCTTCTCTTAGCTATTTTATGGAAACTTTTATACAAAAATGATTGAACTGTTAAAGCATCTCTTTCGAGTCAATGTACTCATCTTCCCCTGCATTTCCCTTATTCATCAAACAGCATCTATCGTTCTTTAGATTAAAAAACAACTCTTGAAAAGCAAAAGCCTCTTAACCCACCTGCAGTGTAGTTTGTCTTGCATCAGCTGTCATTTCTTAACATAGTGATCAGCTAATACAGCAAGCCTCTGTCAGACACCTCATCTGTCATGATTTATGACCTACACACACGTCTACACAAACACACACACACACACATAATCAGCTGACGTGCAGGCAGCAGGAGTGGAGTGGCTACGACAGGAGAGGATGCACTCCATCAGTCCCGGTAGCTCTTGACTGGCAGTTTGACAGGTCTGATGAGGGCAAATTGACGAATAAGAGGCCTTTATCATTAGAATAACCCATCGCAGGCACCTGGGGAAGGGAAAGAGGGCGACAGAATATGAAAATGAGGGAGAGTACAAGGAAAGATGTTTGCAATTGTGTTCCATTACAGTGAAAATGCCATTACCGCCCACCCTGTGCCTGTGTGCAGCTCTGTGCCAGCCACATACAGTAAAGGCTCTCCGACTGTGTTTAATCATTTGAGAGCACCTCTAAAGCAAAGACGGATGGGGCAACGGATGGATCACGTAGATGCCACTGTGTGAACCAGCAGAACAAAAAGAGATGATACGAGGCTCTCTGTGAAAGACACTGGATATAGCAGGAGTTGAAAGTGTGTCCTCTCATAGCCTGCCCTTTTCAACACTCACACAGCGGGACACACACACAGCACAAGGTCAATAAAAGATAGCTTGTTAACATTTAAAAAAGGACCCGTAAGACTGGCTTGGATTTCACTATCCAATGAGCACATATTCGCTTTTTCTCTGAGCACTGTTCTTTTGTACTGACGTTTAGCTCCAGCATTTCCTCCCCTTTTGAATCACCCAACACCCTGGTGATCTCTGTTTTTTGAAAAGGGTGACACAAAGCAATATGAAACACAGATAGATATCCAATCAAAAGACAGCCTCTGTGGGGTTAAGCTTGTGATAACATTTCCATCTAAATGCAGATTTGATATAGCACTGGCTAGTTTACATTCATTACCACAGAGAAGGAGAACAGTGTTTATTTGTTTTGTTTTTTTTCACCTGGCCTCCTTTATAATATAATAAAGGCTTTCGAAAGGGGATCTCCAATTGATTGCATTTGATTTAGTTGTGCAAATTGCAACACCAGCGAAGGAACAAAGACAAACGTTTGTCCAAATAAAGTGGACAGAAAGAGTGAAAGGGGGACAGAGGATATAAATGCCACTGTGATCGTAGAGCTTGTTTGCTTTCATTTGTGGCACTGTCTTTCTATTTGCAACATAAGCAGCTTAATGTTACCCAAATGGTGCTTATCCAGGTGGAACCTTGCAAGAAGCTGGCAAGCAGATTAAACATTATTGATGCCTCTTAGCCGGAGAATACATTTGCCTGTTTTTGTTTATAGCAAGCTCTCTGCAAAGTGGTTAGGAAATTGCAGTTTGTTTGTTTTCTAGTACAGAGTATTTGTTGTGTGTGTGTGTGTGTTTGAGTTCGAGAGGGAGGGGCACATGCATGATTGTGTGGTAAACAGAAATGAGTGCTGCATCCTCGAGGGGGATAAAGCAAAGTGAGTGACAGCAGGGAGTAAAAAGAGATAGCTTTTTATAAAGGATGTGCTCTTTTGAGTGTGTGTGTGTGTGTGTGTGTGTGTGTGTGTGTGTGTGTGTGTGTGTGTGTGTGTGTGTGTGTGTGTGTGTGTGTGTGTGTGTGTGTGTGTGTGTGTGTGTGTGTGTGTGTGTGTGTGTGTGCATGAATGTGTCAATACGTCAGTTTTAACACACCTTCCGCTGAATCACAAAAGTGCATCTTTACTCTTTCCATCACCTCCTCTTGACTTATTTTCCACATCGCATCACCTCAATTTCCCGGTTACTCACACATTTTGAGCCTTTTCCTTCATTTGTTTTGTTTTGTATTTCTCCTCACTTGCATCCATCCATCGCTTGGCGCTCACAATCCTCCACTGTGTTATGCTGCAGTCCATTGTGCTAGTTTATCTTCCCGGCAGCGTTCCTCTGACAGTGTGAGAGAAAAATACAATGCCACTGCTATCAAGTTAAACAATTTCAAAAGTGAATACATTTTCCTGTACACCTGTTCCTATGGCAGATTCTGTGGGATACAATCTGTCTTTAGATCACTAGTTTGTGGTCAACAAGTGTAACTCACATAATTGTCCTTTTTAATATGTTGGCACTAAAGTATTTGAAGTGCCATAAAACTGGAAATGGTAATCCAACAAGATCTAGAATTAGAAAAAAGTCTGAATTGTGACAAATAAACTGTTATCATTAGAAATAATGATTATATGCAACTGGTATAAGGGAAGCTTGATTTGTTAACAGGTAACCTTTAGGAAACATAAGAAAACAATTCAACTTTTCTTGAAATATGCTTATTTACTGTCTTGCTCAGAATTTGATGAAAAGATTGATAAACCCCTTGTTTAATAAATATGAAGCTAAAGCTAGCATACAGTTAGCTTAGCTTTGCCTAGCATATAGACTGTTAGAACGGGGTACAAAAATACTGGACTCAAATGTGACGACTCATATTTTAATGAGAAAAATAAAACAAAGTTTATAACAAAAAATCACTCTTGCGAGGACAAAACAAAACTTCTTGATTTCAAACGAACAAAACTCTCCTCTCTGGTTATAACGCTGGGTCTCTGGACATAGAAGCACACTGAAACAAGACGAACTGGCACAAGACAAAGGGAGACAAGGACTATTTAAACAGGGTNAAACACTGATGGTTTATTTAGGAGCTTCGGTCGGAGAATTCACAAGTCCAAGAGCCAGAGGTTCTGACTTCACGGTAGAGTTGCCACGTCAATTCTGAATAACTCTACCCCATTCAGAATTGACGTGGCAACTCTACCGTGAAGTCAGAACCTCTGGCTCTTGGACTTGTGAATTCTCCGACCGAAGCTCCTAAATAAACCATCAGTGTTTGACATCAGAGCTCCAGCTCTCACTGTGTCTCCTTCCTGAGTCGGTGACTCCCACTGCATTACTACACAGAAGTTTCTCCCAAAAAAAGTATAGTGTGTATGTGGGTGTGTGTGTGTGTGTGTGTGTGTCTGTTTCCTCTCCCGTCCAAAATCCCTGTTCCAATCTGTTCCAAATTCAATCCATTCCACTTATATTGCTCATTAAATCATCCCACAAATCACTACACACTGAGAAGCATATGTGGCCTCAATGTGCTTGACACACACACACACACACACACACACACACACACACACACACACACACACACACACACACACACACACACACACACACACACACACACACACACACACACACACACACACACACACATATACACACACACACACACAGAAAATGACAAAAAAAGTCTATTGGCTGAGTAAAACTGCTGCTTTGATGTGCAGTTAAAGTGATTGCCAGATAGATACAAACATACATTTATCGCACCTTGGACGACACACACACACACACACACACACACACACACACACACACACACACACACACACACACACACACACACACACACACACACACACACACACACACACACACACACACACACACACACACACACACACACCACACACACACACACGGACATGAAGTGACAAGGGTGCAGGCAGCCAGATGGTGTGTTTACTTAGCCTCATCCATCACTGCGGCCACCTGAGAAGCAGCTTCTGACCAATTAGGACCCAGACAAGACCGGACTGTGTCCACATTCAGTGAAACATAGCCACAGCCAGACTGAGAGCTAACAACTCTACACTCTGCCTCCAACAACCCAGCACAAGATGGTGAGACAGTTAAAATAAGTCATGATTGATTAAACAATTGCAGGATAAATTGTAATATAGAGAGAAAAGCTAAAACAATCCTCATCAAAAGGTTTAAAACTGAGGGTCTGCTGCAGTGCTGTAAGGCTGAACTTATAAGCTGCGTTCATGCTAAAAGCTAACGATAGCATGCTTACATACTACATAATGAGATTGATAACATGCAATGACAATAAAGTTGAATCTAATCTAATATTTAGAAGATTTGATATTAACGACCTTTGATAATTGTTTTAACCTGATAGTGTCAGATGAAATGTTAGGACTTCACCAGAATGGTTACATGTCATCCTGTGGCGGGAATAACATTTCTGTAATATTTAATATCCATTCAATCCATCCGTTATTTGTTGAGACCTTTAGTTTGGACAAAAATAAAGAACCAACAACCCACTTTTACCATCCCTAGTGCACAGCTCAAAGTACGGCTGAAAATACCCTTTGGTAAAACAATTACATTAATTTAAACAGAGAGAAAAGTAAAGACAGTTAACTGAAAGATTATGAAAACACAAACATAAGTGTGTTTCTTTGATGAATGATCTGTAACCACTTTATCTGCACTAAAAAGTACATCATAATGCTACAGCTCTGCTTTTTAGAATACTACTGTTCAACAACTATTGGCTTCACCATACAATACAAATAATAAATTGGTTAATTTATGGTAGTCAGATGTGACTGGATTTCAAGGCTGGAAAGGAAGATCGGAGATGTTTCTTAGTTTATAAATTACATTACATTACATGTCACTTGTTAGACGCTTTTATCCAAAGCGACTTACATACTCGATACTGTGGGCAATCCCCACAGGAGCAATTTGGGCTGAAGTGTCTTGCCCAGGGACACAACGACATGCTGACTGCAGTGGGGTTTAAACCTGTGACCCCCTGATCCGAACACCAACGCTCAACCCACTGCACCACACGCCTCCCCTCCTCCTAAATGAGCTAAGGAGTAGAGTTCTGATTGAATAAGTAGAGACAGACAAAGAGAAAGAGGAGAGACGGTGAGATGTGTGATTAACCCTTGATGCCTCAGCTCTGACAGAAAGTACCAGCTTGTGGATATGAGGGAATGGAAAGGAACTGCAATTTGGGGAGGGTAAAATGGCAGAAAAACTGAGGAGAGAGAAAGACAAGATGAGCACAATGAATAAATTAGGAGGAAATTGGAGTTGGTGGGCACAGCGGCCGGAGAAAAGAAAAAAACACATTTTGACAGAGGTGTAAGAATAGATAGAGCATGGAGTAGAAAGACACTGGGCTGAGATAACTTTGCGAGAATGAAAGAGGAAGAAAATGAAATGCTCAAAAGCAACAAAGAAAAAAACACTGGGGAGGCAAGCACAACAATAGTGGCAGCAGCTTCAGTTTGTTCTGTGCTTGATAAATAATCACACTTAGAATGGCTAATGAGTCATGAATGTCCGCAGATGTTTTTAGTATCGTGTTAGGAGCGGCAAAACAGAGAGTGTGCTGCTGAAGTGTAAATAAGGAGGGGGAGGAAGGTGTGAGATGCTGTGAGTGCAGCCATAGGGCATGCAGAGAAGAGGAACGACTGTGGAGAGAGTTAACACAACTCGGGGAAAAAGAAGATAAAAGATATTGAGGAGGGGGGAGGAGTGAGGATTCTGGCTATTTCCAGCTTTATTGCTAAGAAAGGCTTAGTCCGGGCAAGATTCCTTTGTGAGATTGAGACAGACTGGCATCCCCTAGGTTTATCGATTCCTAGGTACACTCATTTGGGAGAATAAGAATAGATGAGACCTGCCCAGGGCCAAGGTTTATTTACTTATTCACCTGGTGCCTGCTCTGGCCGTGGCCCTATCCATCTGAGAATAAAGGGCTACCTGCTGGGGCCAAGCGGCTCTCAATGTACAGGCAAGGAAACTCATTTGTGTGGAGAGAAAGGGGGAGAGATACTAAGCATGCAGCAGGCCACCTACACTGTGCACACGCACCATAAATCAAGAGGAGGCAGCTATAACACAAATTGACATTTCACAGAGGGGCGTAGTTGCATTTGATGCGCACTTGATTGTTAGTTTTAGGCTGTTTTTGCAATTTCATTATGAATCAGTCAGACTGCTACCAGAGGGATCAATCTGAATGTGCTTTACTCCCTACCGCATGTTTAGTCTTAAATAGTTTGAGGTTTTTAATCAACAATGAGGATATCCAGAGGCTTCTTCTGACTTTGACACCTTTTGACACTTTGAAAGACTATAACTTGACTAGGAAAAGTGAGGTATTTGTGTTTTTTATACTTTGGTTTTTCAATGGATTAACTGATTTGACATAACATGTAAATTGGTGCGATTTACTGATGCTGGTAGCTAATTTCCCATGTTTCATTCTTTATGCTAAACTAAGGTTAACGGCTTAATTAATGTATAAAAACATCAAAGTGGCTTCAATCACCACCTTCATCTCTCCGCCACGAAGCAAATTTCAAAAATGTTGAACTATTGCTTTAAGCCTCTGGTGACTTAAGGCAAATAAACCAAAAAGCCCCAAATAGTGTCTTAACTCATCTCTAATAAAGGTTTTCCTTCAATAATATTCCTGGTATCTCACAGCCAGACAGTGCGTTTCCGCCCGTATTGCTATCTCTCAGCCCTCCCGATCCTCCCCTGGTCGCCGCCCCAATCTTGTAAGCTACACAGACTTCCTGATAATTGGATTTAAACGGCGGCATAACATAATTAGCGACAAACCTCAGAATCAATCTCAGGCATAGCGATCATCTCTCTGTGGCCTGGCAGGTCTCAATGGGGGTGCGACGGGAAAATGCATCATATTGGTTTAACACAGTTTGAAGCTTTTTGTGCGCCTGCGTGAGTGCAAAGGTGTGACTCGGGAAGTACATTTCAATGAATCTGCATTTAAGTTTGGGTGCACTAAAGTGAATGAAATGTATGTTTGCTTTGTGATCTGGACACAAATGTGTGTGTGTGTGTGTGTGTGTGTGTGTGTGTGTGTGTGTGTGTGTGTGTGTGTGTGTGTGTGTGTGTGTGTGTGTGTTGGCAGTGATGAGACGAGCTGCTCATGACTGAACCAGATGTAGAAGGGCATTGATACTCCCCTTCCCCCATCCCTTGAGACGGTAACAAAGAGGCCAGACTACATCAGGCAGGCCTTTGATCTGCCCAGCTCTATCGTGGTTCCTATCAGTAATTCACAACCCTCAAATCTCATGGAGGCTTCCTGCATGAAGTCTCCATGTGCTCTGATATAAGGCCTTCGTATTTCATGTCGACAACATGCAGGGGTTCCGAAACAACTGCCTTTTTGTCCATGTTGTGAAGGAAATGTGGAGCATTGACGATGATATGATGATATATGATGATATACTCGAGGTGTTTATTTCCAAGACAAATGAATCACCATCCATCCTCAAGCACAGCCATTATCAGGCCTTAAACATGGCCTGCAGTGAGCTCCTTTATCTAAAATGTCAGTCTTTTTGCCAACAACTAAAATCTTTGTGAAAACAACACATTTATCATCACTGTCTACAACTTTCTATCTCCTTTACCTCGTCTCCCAGATAACACCAGCCAGTGCCAGTCTTAAGTCTTATCAGTTTTTGGCACACAGCGTTGAATGTCTATGTTATGTGACTATGTTCGGGAGAGAAAAACTTGACCCTGTGATAAATGCGACCCAAGACCTTTTTTTAATGGTTCCTAACATCAAATATCAAAAGTTGCAGATGTCTAATGTTTGAATATTTCAATTAAAGTACATGGATAGATAGGAATCAGCTCAAAGGTTAGGGTTAAATTACTTAACCCTCCTGTTGTTGTCTTCATTTCCCCCCCCTTACTTTGGTGTTCACGGTCAAATTTGACCGGTCCCGTTTTAACTGCTATAACATTAAAAAAACAAAAACATTAATCATCACCACATTTCATTTAACACCCTTTCAAACTGTAAATATTGTATCAGACTACTGATATGCATGAAAAACTACAGTAAATATACAAAGAATAGACACTGAACATGTATTGCGTGTGCCAGGTGTGATTCACATGGGGGGATGGGCACATAAGAGCGGGAAATGTATCAAATTGTTCTATGTGTGTGTGTGTGTGTGTGTGTGTGTGTGTGTGTGTGTGTGTGTGTGTGTGTGTGTCAGGTGTGATTCACATGGGGGGATGGGCACATAAGGGGGGTAAACACATCTAGTGTGTGTGTGTGTGTGTGTGTGTGTGTGTGTGTGTTGTGTGTGTGTGTGTTGTGTGTGTTGGTGTGTGCTGTGTGTGTGTGTGTGTTGTGTGTGTGTGTGTGTGTGTTTTATCTGATCCGGATGGTTACTAATTCATTTTCCTTATGGCGGTCATTATTGACCGGGAACACCATGGGTGTTTACAAAGTTGACTAAATCATCCAAAAATTCGATTCAAAGTGGCGGTATCGAGTAATTGTATATGTTCAAATGTCTTAGGAGTTCATCAAGCCTTAAGGCAATCGATTGTAAAAACAAAACGTTTATGATTGATGAAAGTAGTAATCGGTCAGATTTGACCCGAAGACAACAGGAAGAGGGTTAAAGGTTGCCCCATGATGCACATTTTCAGGTTCACATTTGGTATTTTGTGTCTCTTAACTGGTGACATGTTTTACACGCTTTAATGTTCAAAAAGCTCTTTGATTGGTCTCCTTGCTGCCTGTGCTGCAGAACCTCTTTTCACCTCTGTCGAAACCAGAGCCCAGTGCTGCTCTGATTTGGTCATCCAAATAGAAGCGCAAGTGTAACATAGATAAAGTATCACTGTGTTACAAAGTAAACAAAGGAGTTCCAATCAAAGCATTTTCAGGCAGAGTGGGAGAGAAAATCTCTCTCAGAGGGACTTTGGGATTTCTAGCCTTGCAAACCATTTACATGC
>NW_011369947.1:27778779-27794734 GCF_000735185.1 Notothenia coriiceps | reverse complement strand
GACGTATAAGTCGATAAATTCCCGGACATTACAGTGTTCCTGAAGGTCTCTTTCAAGATTTGATGTAAACTAGAGGGAAGACAGAGAGGTAGAAAGAAAGGATCGGAGAGGAGAAAGGATAAGGAGAGAGGACAGGGAAACGATAAATCGATCGACTGTGTTGATTTTGTTTGAGACCGGCTCCAGGTCGGTCGCGACTTCCTCTCCTCTACAGACACATTGTTTACTGTTCACAAGTTGTGGTCCTTTACCGAAATACAAACTCGGCACCCACTCAGAGTCAAACCCCTTTATCAGACCGTGCGAACCTAATCCGAACTCGGTCGGTCGCTCCGGCGGATTGCAGACCGTTTCAAACTGGAGAAGTCCCGGTGGTATCTGTGTCTCTCCCTCCTCTCCACCCTCTCTGTCCTCTACTTCCACTCAGTTGTGCTTATGAGGTGTCTAGGGGTACGGTCTCAGTAGGTTACGAAGTGAACATAGAGGTTAAACCCTAAAATCACACTGTCGACCGGAAAATGAGAGTGGACCTGTCTGTCTTACGTTAGGGACTGGAGACCTGGGTCCAGCTCTTGTAAATCTCCTTTTACTCGAGCCGGCAGAGAGTGTGGTGAGTCTCCTTTTATGATCCAAAATAAAGTAGCCGGACTCCAATTTACGACTTAGGAGACACTCTTTCGACCTTTTAAAATCAATGATTATCTCCACCCTTCATCACCTCATGTTTATGTAGCCGATTGAAATGAATTCATGTACAAAGACCATAGTCAATGAGAAATGAGGTGATGAAGAAAAGACTTCTGAAAAATGAAACTGAAGAATGTACAACTTGGAGTTTATGGACATGAAAGATGAAGAATGTACAACTTGAGTTTATGAGACATGAAAGATGAAGAATGTACAACTTGAGTTTATGGGACATGAAGATGAAGATGTACAACTTGAGTTTATAGACATGAAAGATGAAGAATGTACAACTTGTGTTTATGGAGACATGAAAGAATGAAGAATGCACAACTTGGGTTTATGGACATGAAAGATGAAGAATGTACAACTTGGGTTTATGGACATGAAAGATGCAAGAGCAGTAAAAGGTTTGTCCGACCAAGAAATCAAACTTACACACAAACACCGCACTAGTAATTAATAAATCTCAGTAACGCACGGATAACTAAACTTGTCCTAGGCACATAGGCGTAGTAAAGGACCAGAAGAGATTTCTTCTCCCTGGTTACTTTTGCAACAGTACAACGGCAAACAAGTCGGTACCTTTGTAAGTAATCGATTGTTACTGTAATAACAAGATAATATATTTCCCTCAGTCCATGAGAAATTTTTGTCGACGATCAATACCCATCGAAAAATGACTTCATGTAAAGTTTCGGAGAAATGAAACTGAACTCATTGTCTTCAAATCAGTCATGAAGATGAAAGTGGTCTCAAAAATTTGTGCTCATAGACACATGAAGAGAACTCATTTCCTACACACATGGAAAACGGTCAGAGACCAAATGATTGGATTACATGTGCACCTCTATTAGACGTAAGTCAAGTAGACGCAAACCAGTAAACATCAATGACACTCAAGAACACAGGGGTCTGGACAGCTTGTTAGTACCATTTTCGTTGGGCAAAACAGAACCTTAGATTACCTTCATGTACCCTTGTGGATCGTGACATGATTACCATGGTCATAACTCAATAAACATCATAAAGGTAAAATACGGTGAAAATGAAGATGGAGGTGACGTAAATTCTACCGCGTTATAACATGAAAAACGAGGTGAATAAATTAACCGATCACGTTGAGTATTTATTTGTAACCGTATATTAAATTCAATTTCATAGACACCGTCATATAATTTTTAATTTACCTCGTGGCAAATGGCCCGAAACTTCTTGAGTAATTACTCTATAATTAGTACTTAGGTACGTAAATTTATAAATACTAAGACCTTTTCCCCGGTAGTGCTCGTTAATGCTACATGTTCAAAAATGAACAGGTTTCGCTGAGTGTATGAAGTTATCGACACCCCGCGTTTAGGGTGTCCTCGTGCAAAACCCCAATTCACAGAGTCCTTGTGTCTGCTGTACGACCTGACGTCCACCCCAAACTTGGACACCCTGGGGGCAAGGTTGTGGTGTGTGCTTAGGTCGACGTGGTCGTGTGGAGGGTTGTTGCGTTTAAAAAAACCCCTTATGAAAATGAAAACTACCGTAGTCATATAAATACTACGGTTATGAAACATGAAATTGCATTTTAGACGTCCATGAAGGCGGCTCGATTTATATACCTCACAGGACATCTAGGAAGAACACACAAAAAAAATTCGTAAATAATAATGAAACAAAAATAAAGAAATAATTAGAAGAAAATCAGACACACAATACAAACATAAAAGTCATATAACGACCTTTTTTTGGTAAATTCTTTGAGAAACTATCAATCCTTTTATGCAAAGAATGCAGGAATAACCTTTTTTTACTAAGCCAACCTTACTGTGTGCTGCTTTTTTATTATTACTTACCACAAGCTGCATGAACCAGGTGTTTTATTGCTCTAGAAATGGTTCAGTTTTTTCGTTTAGGCCTTGGTCAATAGCAATGAAATGTGTTTATCTCCTGAGATCCAGAAAGAAAAAGGTTTCAAATGTCCTTTTTTTTTTAGTATCACACAAGTCTTTAGGGTGGTATAAACATAATGACTAGCAAAAACTAAAAATATGTATTGTTATTTTAGTTTTATTGTGTGTCCTTTGTAGAGGACATCGGGTAGTTATACGAAGCATAGTATACAAACAACATTAACATACAAGTACATTTAGACAACATTAGAGCACAACAACTCAATGCAGCAAATACTGAGCCCTCATTAGTGCTCCATCCTTTTTGGAAATGCAGAGATACATCTGACACTTGAGGCACTTGATGTATGTTTTCCCCGTGCATCCGTCTGCCATGAACCCTAGAGAAACCTACGTGTTAGTTTGGCCCATAGTGGGCTCCATTTGTGTAAAATGGGGGAAATAAAAAGTTAGCAAATCCCATTCATAAAAACATTTAGTTTTAAGTCAAATAAGTAATAAATTACACGGCTCTGAAAACTCACTACACTAACTCCTAAGATGTTCCCTTACTATTAGTAATTAAAATATTGAACTCACAACACTGGTAATTACAACATTAAAAACGTACCATTTCTCTTTCTATAAATAGTGCTTGTGTTGATGGACGCCATTTTGAAATACAATGAAATTATCTTTTTCAAAGCCACACCCCCACATATGTCACATGTTTGAAAAGCCCAGGATGTCCTCTGTGGAGTGCAATTGGACTGAATGCTGTGGCATGTATAACCTCATAGTTATGGACCAAAACCCAATGTGCTCCACAGCCTTAATATGTCTCTCCAAATTAGGACTACAATTCCCATCAGCCCCATTGCTCTAAAGAAGATATGATGATGGAAGTCATAATTTCCCATTTCTCTCCATCATCTGAACCTTTTTTTTTTAAAATACAAATGTTGTCCCGGTTGTACCGTTCACTACCTTGGGGTGTGTTTTGTATCGTATACTGCTGGAAGATTTGAGCCGTCCATTACATACTATATTGTAATGGTTTATTTATGTATGTTTGTAGTTCTTTTGTGTCCATTTGAGGTTGTGTATGTGTCTGTGTGGTCAGTTTTTGTCTTTGGTTGTTTTGAAGTAGTTATGTTGTGTCTCGTTGCTGTCAACATGCTGTCTCTTTGTGGTTGTTTTGCACCTTAGTTGTTGTGTAACTTTGTTTAACTTTGAAGCTGTTTTGTCTTTCTTTGTATATTTTTGTCTGTGTTTTTTTTGCTACTTTTTGAAGTTGTGCATGTTGTTGTAGTCATGTCTGTCTCGTTGTACTCATGTTGGGTCTCTTTGTAGTCAGTTAGGGTTTTTTCCAGTCCTTTTGAGTCAATATAGAGTTCTTTAGGGTCTATTTTTAGTTGTTTTGTGTCTCGTTGTGGTCATTTTCGGTCTCTTTTGGCTTGTTTTCCCCCTTTTAGCAGCTGTAGGTCACGTCAGGGTTTGGCCCTCTTCACCAGGGTGGGGAAATCTTAATGTCACACTGCAAAATAGACGTTTGACAACATCCAATACTGTAAGCTTGTTTTCAGTATTTCTGCTGTGACAGTGCGGGCAGTGTATAGAAGAAGTATTTATGCATGTAGTATGGATGGATGTTGGTCTGATATCTCCAGGCTGCCTGTCACCCTGATGACACCCCAGATTAGTGTCATGTCTGCGGGGGAAGCAGCTCGTGTTAGCATGTTGCTGGGTGTAAGAGCAGCAGCTGATTTGTGGTAACAGGTTGTTTTTCCACAGTTGATTTCCTCTAAAAGTCTGTAAAGTGCAGCCGGAGGCGTCTTCTCAGATTTCACTGAGCTGAGGAGAAGAAATGTGATGTGAGTATAACAACCCTCCGGCCTCTTCGCCTAATTATCCTTTCATTTAAATATCAACATTTCACAGTTTGGGCATAAAGCTGATGCTGTTTTAATCCACACTGACAATAAAAATAAGCTTCAGAGACTGGAGCTCCGACAGGGCCACAAAACGGCTCCTACCAAATAAAAGTCTCATCGTAGAGCCCTTAGGACACATGTTGGGTCTCCCTCAACACTGATGTTGTGTTTTATCTGTGATAAATAATGAATTAATAATAATAAATATGTTTTATTAAACTTTTGCACTCTGTATTATTACCTATTTAAAATATTTCTGATGTGCTCACCACTCACCAGTTTGAATGATCAAATTGTATTAATTACATTATTTAAATACTCTGCAAAGTATGTTCATGTTACATTTATTAACTTTAACACAATTCAGAGGGGAATATTGTATTTTCTACTGCTTGTTCTTATTTGAGAGTTTGTATTAGCCCTATACAAGTTACTTTACACAGGTACTGTAAAACAAACATAATGCATTGTTATATAATATAAATGACATTGTTAAAATATATAGTAAATCCTACTGCACTTTTACTTGAATGAAGCATTAATAGCTTGACAATCGAATAATGTAATTGTTTAACTCGGACATTAGTATAATTGAAATAAAGGACTGAGTTGTACCAAACTGTACTGTATATGACTTTAAAGGATCTAAATACTTATTCCAGTGGTACTAAATGTGCTTTCTTTCTTAATTTGCACAATACAACTGTTATTATAACAACTTGTATTAATGTCATTTAACTTGTAATGTATAAAACTCATTAATTAAGTGGTAAATAAGAGTTAATTTACCATTAAAGCCCATCAATGGGACATATATATCACATTTCAGATATTTGACAGGAGGGGGGGTTACTGTACTTGTCAGAAATGTGTTCGGTCTATTTAGTCGGAATTATGCTCCCCTTATTTTTTCCCAAAGTAGAAATGGGTCCGGGTTCTTATGGGTTAAATCTCCTCTCCAGTTTTTACCTTGAGATTTAATAACTTTGTTGAATATTCTTTACACGGAATAAAAACTAATTTAGAAACTTTTCTAATTCTTATTTCAAGTTTTATTTAAACTTCACATCGCGTTTAGTCATAATAATAATATCCATTAACGACCAGCCGTCTTCTCAGACAGGAAAGTGTTATTCCTCACCAGATATCAAACACCATATACACTTTATTGTATTCCTATATAATAATACAAACGCGGACCAACTATTTAAATTCAGACGGAAAGTTAATTTATGCGTTTTTTTCTGATTCTCCGCAATTTAACGTGAAACCGGCTGCTGAGGGGAAAACAAATATCACGTTATCCACTTCTGATCCCGACTCCTATGTTAGGCCTATGTGTCTCTGCTCAAAAATATCTATAGGCTATTGAATCCCCCAAAAAACGATCTTTGTAATTCTTTAAAAAAGTGTTTAAGTGTTTCATAACGCTGTAAAAAAAATACTCCATATAGTCTCCCCCGATGCTCCTCCTCTGCCGCTGCGTGTTTCTGACTTTAGGTATAGGCCTACTTATTTATTTACTTATTTATTTACTTATTTAATTACTTACTTATTTATTTATTAATTTACTTACTTATTTATTTACTTATTTAATTACTTATTTAATTACTTTGCTTACTTATTTACTTACTTATTTAATTACTTATTTATTTACTTACTTATTTAATTACTTATTTACTTACTTATTTATTTACTCATTTATTTACTTACCTATTTACTTACTTATTTATTTACTTATTTATTTACTTACCTATTTACTTACTTATTTATTTACTTATTTATTTACTTATTTATTTAATTATTTAATTACTTACTTATTTATTTACTCATTTACTTACTTATTTACTTATTTACTTACTTACTTATTTAATTACTTATTTATTTACTTATTTATTTATGTACATTGGCTCTTTTAATGGACTTTGGAAAGAAGAGAAAACGTGTTTTTTACCCCAAAAAACGATCTTTGTAATTCTTTAAAAAAGTGTTTAAGTGTTTCATAACGCTGTAAAAAAAACTCCACAAAGTCTCCCCCGCTGCTCCTCCTCTGCCGCTGCGTGTTTCTGACTTTAGGTACTCATTTAATTAATTACTTATTTACATTACATTATATGTCACTTGTTAGACGCTTTTATCCAAAGCAACTTACATACTGTACTCAACACTGTGGACAAACCCCACAGGAGCAATTTGGGGTGAAGTGTCTCAGGGACACAACGACATGCTGACTGCAGTGGGGTTTGAACCTGTGACCCTCTGAACCCCAACACCAACGCACAACCCACTGCGTCACACGCCTCCGTAACTTACTTATTTATGTATGTCCATTGGCTCTTTTATTGGACTTTTGAAAGAAGAGAAAGCTTGTTTTAATCGAATTTCTATTTGCATGTATTTCAATTCTTCTTCTTTTTTTACTCTAAGGGTAAGAGAGACTATTCAAATCCAGTTCAACCAGTACAGTGAAATGAATAAAACAGAAACATTAATGGAAATAAAGTAAAGTTTGTTTAATTTGAGTACATTGAAAACAACAATGTAAAAAGAAAATAGCAACTTTAAAATAACTAAATTATAATAAAGGAATACAGAATGAATTAACTAAACCAAGTTTAAGTAATTTGCTATATTTGATTTTGTTGTTATATGTTATATATATAAATAAACAATTGGAAAGCAGCAGCTGAGAAGGAATAAATCCACATTTCAGAAAGATTTTAAAAGCCTGAAAAAAACACACACGGCTCCTTTGAGTAGAGAAATGAAGTGTTTAAAATCACACAACTTCAATAAGGGAAATGGTAGTGTGAAATATATACGCATATTATTAAAAGTAACAATACATCACCTATAGGGAAAACTAAGTTTATTTAAAAACTAATTGATTTATGTTTTTTAGAGTCTAGAAATATCAAAATTACTCTGGTTTTAGGGTAATATAATAATAATAATAATAATAATAATAATAATAATAATACCCATTATAATCGAAATCAGAAATCTTTTATTTGTCCCACAGCAGGGAAATTATTACATTATTACAGTAAAGGGGCAGTGCATGAAAATAAAGGCAATATTAAATAATTATATTACCGTATTAAATTAAATAAGCACATGCCGGTTTATCAAATTAAGTACAATTATTGTAAAAAATAAGAATCATTATTAAAAGAGGTGAAAATACATAAGTAGCAGCCGGTAATAATAAGGATACAAAAACGGTCAAATAAGTCAATATTTGTCATTGAAGCAGAATTATTACACCTCAGTTGTGTGTGTGTGTGTGTGTGTGTGTGTGTGTGTGTGTGTGTGTGTGTGTGTGTGTGTGTGTGTGTGTGTGTGTGTGTGTGTGTGTGTGTGTGTTGATTGCACATATAAGCAACAATATAACACCAGGATAACGGATGAGTAAAACCACATAGAGCGTCTGTTTTGACATGAAACATGAACTCTTGAAGTGCTTAGCGGTGTAACACTTGTATTTAGAGACCCGTCCTGTCACATGAGAGGTTGAGCCTGCTGTACAAACATTTACAGTACCAGTGATTTTGTTTACTATACGACTTAAAGCTGTGGCGTTGACCTCTGACCTTTTTCAGAGTGCGTTTTCCTTTGCGTCTGAAACACCTCTCTGCTGCTGCATTATTAACGGAGAGCCGGGCTGAGCGGATCAGCTGATCGAGGCCCGGCCGACGAGATGCGATTAGTTGTCACGCAACGGCCTCTGAAGAAGAAGAAGAGGAGGAAGAGGAGAAGGAATGCAAGGGAGGGGAGATTCAGGGCTTCCCATTGGCTGGCTGTTTGCTCCTATATGTGCAGCTGGGAGTCGGAGGTCAAGAGGGGGCCAAACACTCCTTAAAAACTCAGAAGTGTTTAGTGTTCAGCCTTCTTCCTACGATACGATAAATCATCCTCAGATCAAGTCCGAAATCTGACTTGAATCGCCATCTGCGACATCAAACTACGAAACATATTAACACACGATATACAAGGACATTTAACATCACATGACGATCACTGAAGAGAAATATGTTCAAGACCCTCTAATGGACATTTGACCTGGGATTTAGCTCTGTATTTAAAGTGAGGACTGATTGGAGCACGTAACATCCTTCATCCTCCAATAATCGCCAATTACTTTGACCACACTGCTTACATCTGTTTCTTCATTCCACATACTGTACATTATTTGTCCTGAAACTGTACTTGCCTCCTCATGTCTCCTGCACCATTATTGCATACCTTTTTCTTTTCATGTTAAGTATCAAGTCTTCAGATTTCCATTGCCAAAACGTCGCTGTATTGTGCAACTGGCAATAAAGCCTTTGAGTCCTTTGCTACCCTCCACTTCATCCGGACATCGCCCAATCCAATTCACAATATTAGTGAATATTCATCTTCTTCAGCCATGCACACAGCTTAGTCAGAAATGTGTCTTTATTGGAATAAAGACCGACCAAAAACGTAATATGTTATAATAAGTTATCGCAGTCATTGATGGTTACTGACAGTTTGGATTTAGGTGAAGTGTTCCTGTTCGTATCGTCAGCACAAAGAAGACCAGCGGTGAAAACATCTGGTTGTTTGATAGTTTTAATATGCAAAAGGAGAAACATGTGGACATGAACTCCCAAGATGCATTCTGGGAACAAGTCTGCATCTTAGTAACAAAAGTGACTTGTTTAGTCCAGAAATCAAACAAATAAGGGTTTGGAATTTGTAACGCTCTCTGTGCGTTCTCTCTGCCTTCTTCTCCACAGACAAACTAACGGGGTCTTATGGGTATTGTAGTATTTAGAGCCCAAAGACAGAAGCTGTCATTCCTAAAACTGTTGTCACAACATAAGATATGATTCTTAATATGGTCATTATTATTTAACAGTAATCCCAGAACCTCTGCCATCTCTCATGAACCTCCCCCTCTCTTTTTCCTCCCCCATCTTCTTCATCCCCCATCTTCTCTTCCTCCACCACGATCTTTATGACTTGTCCTCCTTGCTGTTTCCTATATCCTCTTCGTTTCAGCCAAGATAACAGCTTCAGATTTCTTTTTTGTCCGACCTAAAAGTCCGAAACCCAACGGTTACTTCCAGATAAAAGTGAACATTTGGTATTTTTGCTCCTACAAAGGCTTTTAATCAATAATTCTGCTCTGAAAGCAATAACACAACTCTGAGAATCAGTTGAATCTTATCCCTAAACCTGTGTTTATTTATTTATGAATAAAATAAACATTAGAGAGCTAACCCTAACCCTAACCATGACTCCAAATCCAAATGGCAAACCCCTTGAATGGAAGTCAAACATGTTTTGAATGGGTTTTTTGATTGTATTCAAGCTTGTATTAATAGACACCTTATTTCATTATTATTATTATTATTAATACAAGCTTGAAGTATTTTGACATTTTGATGTATGGCTGTATCTTAATATATATATATATGTTGGCCACAGATCTTACTTTCTGAATCCAATAGAAAAAAACATTGGCTTTTTGTGAATGTATGAGATGCTGCCTTCAGGGTCACACTACAAAAACACGTCATCCCTCCCTGCACCACTGATGTTATGTGCCATCACTTTTCACTGGGACTTGTTGTTTTTTTGTAACCTGCTTCCTCCTCTTCCTCCTCTTCCTCCTCTTCTTCACCTCCTGCTGTCACTCTGCCATCTTCTTCCAGGAAGCAGCTCGGCCTGTTTGCTTGACTTTGAAATGACCCGTCTGTCTTTCAGCATGTTGTCTGTTTCTCCAACAAACATCTCTGCACCCAGAAAAATAAAAACACCATCATCAGAGGAAGATAGTTTTTATTCAGGACGACTTATTGGGTAAGAAGACCCCAGTTATTGGGGGCGTTTCCCTGTTTTTCAACCAAATCGCACAAAGTAAACTTGGAAAAAGCGGATTGTCTTCACACTAAATGCAGCCGGCTGTCTCTCTGTTTGTTTGTCTAACTCTCTGTCTGTCTGTCTGTCTGCCTCTTTAAAGCTCACTGTCTGTTCTCCACACACACCTGTCTGTCTCTCTGTCGGTGTGACTGACCGCCGTCTGTCCCACTTGATGCTTTCTTCTCGTTTCTGTCTCTTTCCTCTTCCCCGTCCGTCTGTCTGCTCAGCGCCGGCCTGTCCAGCCTGTCTGTCTGTCTGTCTGTCTGCGGACAGTTTAAATCCGGTCTCACCTTCCTCCTGAACTCTTCCTGCCTCTTTTAATGTCGTACCATTCAGAGAAGGCCGGCTAAACTTTCTCTGCTGAACCTTATTTCAGTTTTCATGTGGATATGTCTATATAAAACCAAAAAGAAGTTGCCCTTAAACCTAGTAAAACATCTTAATTTGATGTGTGCTCGACTCGTATTGTCTTAATTTGTCTGTTTAAGCGGCACCTTTTGTCCGTCTGTGTCTCCGACCTTTGACCCCCAGCTTATAGAGCCGGAGACCTAGGGGTCGGAGCCCTTTGTGTTTTCACGCTGGCTGCAGGTCGCTCTAGAGGAAGTGTCGGTGATGGCCGCGCAGATTAAACCCGGACAAAAACAACAAACGAAAGCGTTTTTTAAAACAAGAAAATCCCCCTTCCTTCAGCTATCCCGTTAAATCAGCGGTGACGATAAATCGTTTCCTTCCTCTCTTCAATAAAGTCAATTACTGGACGAGGTACCCGCTATAATCGGGGGCTGGTTAGTTAGGTGACACCCATCACTTTCCACCTCCCCCCGTCACCACCGCTGGTTATCTCCGCGGCCCAACACTCAGAAACAGAAAGTCGGTTAGAAAAATGGCCGACGTTTCTACATTTGGAGAGGCGGTTTTCCACGAATCGAGCAGATGGTAGCGGGGTCGAAAATAGGAAAAGAAAGAATATACAACACGCAGCAGAAATGAAAGCATGCATACGTAATCAAGCGTGAAGCCATGAGGTGAGGATGTCCACCCCCCCCGATGTATTTTTTGGGGGGGAGGGTAAAGATAGAGATAGAGTCGGAGATGGAGATGGAGGACGGCCTTTTGACGGAGGTGAAAGCGAAGGAGGCGGAGCTTAGCGGTGATACTGACACCTCGGCTAGCCACTCAGATGTCCCCCCGCGTTACGATAGAAACCCCCCTCCTCTCTCTCTGCCATAAACCCTGGTGGAAGATGGAGATAATTCTAATTAGAAGTGACTGTGCGTGCCAGTGATCCATGCAGACTATTAGTTCTGTCACGAAACTCTGCGGATGCTACTGGGCATGCTCAGTGAGTCTCCGGCGAAGGGAAGGTCACGCCGCCTGGGTGTTTCTGCAGCAGCGAGCTCTGCTTCCTGCACGCGATCTTCACCGGGGGGCGGGGTGGGAGGCACGGCTCGTTCTGTTTTTTTGCATTTCCTGCAATGTTTGTTTGGCAATACTGCAGCTCAGTTTTGTAGCGTTCTTTCCAAGCTGATGCTCTTTAAAAAAAAACACAATGGCACGGAGAGTTCAAGGCCAAAAAAAACTCTGTCGGTCGACCCCGCTCCTGCTCAATTGACTTCGCTCGTCGAAGCTTAGTTTGGGGGAAATAAAGCACGGAAAGTAAAGCAGGCGAAATAAACATGTCATAATGTGTCAAAGCTGTGGGGCAAACACGGTTAACCTCCGCGCTTTCACAAACACACGCCTTCATTTCACAACAATGGGCCCCTTTAATGTTACATTACATTGAGATAATGTTCTCATTCAATTGGAAAAACCCTTTGTTATGGGTTTTAAATGTAGAAATATATCAAATAAATTAGATTATGTGAGTGAAAGATATTTAATTTTGTATTTTCTTATACTTTTTATTTGTATTTTCGCCTTTTATAAAACTTGTTCCTAGTTTCGCAAATATTACTTTTAAAAACCCGACATTGAATAACATGAATTCAATTTGATTTAGTAAGCGGTCAATGTTTTGTATTTATGCAGGATTTGCAACAACTAAATTATACGTATTTCTACTTATTTGTATATGTTAATTGCACAATACATGGGCCCATTTAATATCCATATAAAATAAGAATACATTTAGACATTTTCAGCCGATTAAAGGATTTCATTTTAATTCAAAATATGAATGCGAAATATCTTACATTTTCATCTTTATGATATTTTTTGCATTTAAAATACTTTTTCGTCGTTTCATAAATCTGACTTTTAATAACCCTACATTACAAACTAACATGCATTTCATTTATAATTAAAGCGCTTGCTGTTTTTTCATATTTCCGCATGTTTTGCAACCACCAAACATGCATTACAAACACATTTCTTTACAAATTACACCAAGAGACGCCTCTCAAATTCCACTCTAGATACATTCATTCATTCATGTATTTTTTTTGCATTATTACGACAAACATTTCCGTTGTTAATAATTATTTCGCACATTCAATTTTAAATAAAAATGTTGCTTCAGGCTAAATAAAACCCATGTGATGCAAACACACATTATTCTCCTCGCCTGAACACACACAGCTTTCATTGTTACCCCTTTTGAGCACTTCAAACTTCATATTTATATTGAAATGGAAGGAGTCCCTAAACAAGTGCACGTGACGGCTGTAGATTAAAGGTTTTAATAACTTAATGTAAGATTTATTTGGACTGCCTGACCATAATCTTCCAGTTGAAGGCAGATTTGAGGTATTAGACTCAGAGATTTAAGGAGCCGCGGGTTAAGATTACAGAGTGTTTGCACACAATGAAACACTGTTGAGGCAATTTGGAGCGTTTAAAGAGACCTTCATTTACTCGTGGAAGTTTATAACCACTGAAAAAAAATCTGCATCATTAAATATATGCAGGTTTTCCTGATTTTATAACCACAAAATCACGTAAAAAGACAATATATGTGTTTCTATTTGGTGATAAATACTTTATTGTTGTATTAATTGAAAGCTCAGGGTTTGGTTGTTTATCTAAAAGTGATTTTTACGTGTTGTGTTCAAAGGGTAATTTTTTTTAATATAAGAATAAGCAGCGATAAGTTATTTAAAGCAGGACGTCAAAGGGTTAACTCATGCTGGGTGTGTTTTTCTTTACATAGCAGATCTGTGTGTGTGTCTGTGTGTGTGTGTGTGTGTGTGTGTGTGTGTGTGTGTGCATTACTGACACACACACCATGCTTAGGCCTATCATCATGTTAAACACTCACACTGCCTGCTTATTTAAATCAGACTTATCTCCAGACTGCCACACAAATCCCCAGAAACGAGTCGTAATCTGGTCGATCTGCTGCTGGAGTTACGCTGTATGTTTAATTCAGTTTCTCAAGGACCACACCGGCTTTGTTTTAATTATAGAAAACCAATTTCACTTTGACACTATCTCTACTTTATTTATTTCCTGTCATATCAGACCATTAAAACTTTAGGGTTTTCTTATTACACTACAATCTGCACATTTTGCCTTCAGGTTTATTTTTCGCTCTGTCAGTCATCTCCTGTTTGGAGGTTGAGAGGAAAGCGGCAGAGAGGTGGAGTTAAAGTGTTGTCATGTCAGCTCCTGTCAGGCCGCGTGTGGCCTCGAGAAGGCAGGGAGCCTAAACAACCCCTAACCAAAACAAAAGGCGGCGTGCAGAAAGTGAAAGTTTCAAGGATACATAGACTATACATCACACCAGGATGAGAGATATTAAAAGAGAGGGACAAGGATACATAATATATATATTATGAGGAGATTACGCTGAGACAGATCAGGAAGATACATTATATAAGAGAGAGAGAGCGGCGGAATCAGATACGTAGCCAGGGAGAGTGTTGTACGGAAACACGACAGCAGGGTGACGCTTCAGAGATTAATTAATGCTGTCTGAATGGAGAAGATTCAGCCTCCACACTCGACATCACATGCAGCAAGTCTGGGTGCGGCCCTCTCTTCTGTACTTTGCCTTGAGAATTAGGGGAAATGTGTTGAAATGTGTGAACTGCTTCAACAGATTTAGGGCTGATTCTGCCATCCCCCTTCCGCAATTCTATCTATTCTCCATAGGAAGCAACTGACAACTTCTGCACAATCTCAGAAACCCACAACACGTATACGCCGCTTTAAAATAACCTGACCTTTACAAGGCTAGGGCAGGCTCTCTAGTCACTCTAATCCTCACACTCGTGTAGACATGGCATGGGCAACATTTCTGTAGCACCAGTGGATTAGCAAGACTGAAGACTCTTTATAAGAAATGTTCATGTTACAACTCCATTTTGATTGCTGATTTCGTTTATGGACAAAAACTTTAAATACACATATAAACTTTAGTTTGTCTGTCCAGTGCGTTTTAAGATGACACAGCAGTGATACTCTAGATCAGGGGTGCCCACACTTTTCTTGGCCGGTGAGGCTACTTTTTTGAAACATGAACGCAGCCTCACGGAGGTCTAGCCAACCAAAAATAACAATCCCAAATTGCAGAGGCTGATAAGCACGGTTATTTATAACTTGGGATAACTACAAAAACCTCTACGGGTTCCTTGAACAGAAACACAAATACATGAAATACATAAACAGCAAACAAGGCTGTTAACTCTCTCCTCTCTCTCTACTTTCCTATCTCTCTCTCTAGTTGTCTCTCTCTCTCATCTAATTTCTGCGTAATCTCTCCTATTTGTCTTCCTCTCTGCTCTATTTCTCTATCTCCCCTCTCTCTCTAATCTTCTCAATCTCTCTCCGCTACTTTCATCTCTCTCCTCTCTCTCTCTAATCTTCTCTAATCTCACTCTCCTCTATTTCTCCTCTCCGTCTCTCTCTCTCTCTCTCTCTTCTCTCTCCTTCTCTTGCTGACTGTCCCGCTTCATTTCGCCTGTTAAGAAAGCACCATAAAAACAAGGCAGGGTAGAAACCCTCTCTCCATGGTCCTGATGATAATGCTGCAAAACCACAATCTCAATTTAGTTTAGTGGGTTCCCCTACCCATGACTTCTGGACTGACCTGCATGAAAATGGACGTCCGTAATGTTGGCATAATCAGCGAAGTAAGCGGCTGATGGCTAGTCTCAGACAGGCCCTCCAACTGCTTTCACCTCAGCATGTAAGTTTTTTTTTTTTTTTTTTTATTTTTTTTTTTTTTTTTTAATTGGGAAAACCGGTTTATTTTCCGACTGCCAAACTTAACCTCTTCATTTTGGAGAAGGCTGACCTTGCATAAATACCATTTCGAAGCCGAAGAGTGAGTTCAAGTGAGGCTGGTCACATCTTCTTGAAGCGTTTTGGATACTTTTTTCACCTGAAATAATTCCAAAGCCGTTCCGGCCAAATGGGCACGCGGACTTCAACTGAAATATCGGCCTGCAGCGAACAAACATCTCAATCCTCCAGCACAGAACGGGTTTCAGGTGACAACACTGCTCGAATGCTCTTTTTTGCGGGCCCAGCGAAATCAATCATCATCCGTCCTTCCACTAACGAATAGCCACATGAATGGTGGCGATGGAAATCGGGAAGCGTTCTTTTCCGAAGTTTTAC
>NW_011369947.1:27770473-27778734 GCF_000735185.1 Notothenia coriiceps | reverse complement strand
GTACTTGGAGTAAAAGTCAGATACTCAGGATCTTCGGTACTTTGATTAAAGTAGAAGTACACAGATCTATGTATAGAGTAAAAGTAGAAGTACTCAGGTCTTGTACCTTGAGTAAATGAGTACGACAGTACTCAGATCTGCTACTTGAGGGTAAAGTAGAAAGTACACAGAATCTCGCTGTACTAGAGTAACAAGTAGAAGTACCAGGTCTTGTACGTGTTGAGTAAAAGTAGAAGTTACTCAGATCTATGTACTGAGTGGAACAAGTAAATAGCACAGAGTGTAGACGCATACCGTGTCTACGTAAAAGTCCCTGCATTCAAAATGTTCCTCAAGTAAAATTTAGAAAAGTATTATCATCAAAATATAGGTTGGAACGGTAGCCGGACAGTAAAAGTAGTCATTGTCAGATTGGCCATTTCAGACATAATAGATATGGATATGTGGTGTTATAATGGATTTGATCAATGAAAGTGTTCTCCCCAAAGCGTGGGGTAGAAGGTGCAGCGGCTAGTTTGAATGACCTTTGATATACCGCAGGGATAGCTGTGGATTTACCCAGAGTGGAACTGAGGTCTGATATTTACACACCTTGATTCAGATTTACTTAACATTTATCCGATCTGTTTTGACAGGGCTAAACCTAAAGGTATTTACCAATACATGTAGTGGAGCTGTCAAAGCTGACACCATGGACCTCTGAACGTGTTGTGGGGTGAGAAGGAAGCAGAAGTAGCAAAACACTTGAACTACTTAAATAAGGTACAAGTATCTCAAAATTGTGCCCAAGTATCCTACTTGGTTGAATTTATTGAACTTAGTTACTTTGACACCATGTGGCCTATTAAAGATAAAAAGACTAAGCCTCTGCACAGAGGCATGAAAATCATTTCAACAAATGCTCACGTGCTGCCAAATGTGTATATGAAGCGTGCTGGCTCCACATTTAAATAAAATGCTTTCTACTATATTCTCTTACTAGATGGTGACTCTTTTGGCGGTTTTCTGTTATTATTAAACACCTGCCTGCTTTAGTTGTCCCTGACTGCTAAAATCCTCTGTCCGTTCGTTGGGTGGGGGAGCCGGGGGCTCGGATCCTGTCAACGCGTTTTTATACCTGATGGAGTTCTGCAGTTCCTGTATGGTTAAAAAAGCCTCAGTCACCTTAATTCATGCTTAATAAAAACATTCAGGTCGAGAACATCAAGCTTAAATGTGCAATTAACCATGTCAGCTCATGTCTATTTATAATGTTTAATTGGTTGTTACATCAAGAAAGAGCGTGTACATAGTTGAAATGATTTCTATAAACTTTACAAGGTAGGCTATTTTTACAATGTGTGTTGGAAGGATTTATAAATTACAATGAATAGTCATTGTTTGAAGGCTTTTAGAGAAGCCGCGTGAACTATTAAGCCTGAGCATTACATAACATTTATACCTAAAAACATAAAGCCACAATAAATAACATTTCACAATTCATTGTACGTTATTTTTACATCCCGTATGCTTTTCAACGGCCACCAGCTTTTATGGTTTGGGTTGTTACGTCACTACTGTAAGGCGTGTGCACATACCGTCTCATGTCACCAGAGGTGACCCTACTGTTAATTTAGCTTGCTGGAGGAAGAAAGATCAGGGCGGGGGAGGGAGGGGCCGAGAGCTGTGGTTGATGGGCCGTTAGTGGTGTGTAAAAAAAAAAAAAAAAAAAAACAAAATTACACAGCTGAGAGCTCCGTTCATTCCAGACGTTTTACAAAAAACATAAGCTAACAACGACTAATTATTCTTGCGGATGCTGTCAATTTAAATTCATACATACAAACTCATTTTTAAATCAATAAAAACGAATCTTTCTACATCCATTAAAGCATTTCAATTAATATCTGGGAAGTCATGCGTCTCTTTGTTGAGCATGTGCCATGTAATAAGCGGTAATTGCAGGCGACTTGTTCTTTATGGGGAAAATTAACACCCTTCATCCAGATGAGGATCCCTCCGCCTACACTTTGGGATCCTGATCGATCGGGGACGAAACTCCATTAAGAAATTAGCATATTTTTCGGTGAATTACTTGGGTTTAGGCACGTTAATAACGTTTTTAATGAAGTTGAATACAGTATATTCATTGTGTCGGTGATTCATGTCAAATGGCGAACAGTAAACATTAAGCCATGATCGTCGTGAAGGATGCTTAAACTTAGGATTAAAAATCGAAAGCCGGGCTGCATTTGGTCCTCCCGCTTCCTTTCTTTTCGAATAACAAAATTATTTTGTTAAATAACAACATGGTGATGTTTTGTAAATGATTACATGTCTCTTATTTAGCACAGTAGTATGATATCCGTGACATATGGATCTTAACAAAGTTCCGCTGTACATCCAGCGTACTGTATCTGACTTTATTTCACATGAGCTCCAGTGTGGAACCCCACTGCACCCCCTGGTGGATCAATGATCCATTGCAGCTGGCTTCATTATAATTACATTTATCTATCACGGGGGCGGTCTCAAGTCAAGCTGGAGGTTTTCCCTTGAGCGAGGGCAGATCACGTACCAATCACGGCCCTCGCGTTTCAAACTGTCGGAAATGAATCGCTACATCTGTACACATTTGTTATGGGACGTTTTTACATAGCTTTATTACTCTAAACAAAGGGAATCAAAACATAAACTTTTGTTTTCAAGTTTTACACACCATTGCCCCAGTAACATAACTGAACATTTAGGTTGCCAGTTTTTCTAGAATTATCAATTTATTTTAAGGGACAACCATGTCTTCTTTCATGCTGCCATTTCATTAACACCTTTATCGCCCCATTAATTGTTTTGTATTGCTGGGACATCAATTCTCAATGACTTTGAGATATTGACACAGGTCATTAACTGATTTGTACAACTTTTTGACAGATGCACATTTGGATGAAGGATGGTTCACAGTCTTGAAAATATATGAGTGTCAGTAACTAATATTTTTCACGACATGACTTATATATCCAATTTTAGAAATCATTTGTGAAGGGATTTACTGAGTGTTAGTTAACATGGAGTGTATTTTTCTATTTGATTGACTTTGAAAAAGATCAGCATATCAATCTTAACCATGTGACACAACAGCAAAAATTGAAATTATCACTTCCTGTTTGCAATATGCCCATGGATGTACAGACCTGCAACTATAATAAGATTATTCTTCACAATTCATCCAAAAATATCACTAACATGGCTGTGTGTTCAGATTTTACTGCAGGAAGCAGGTTTGTGATTTGTGTACACAAATTGTTTAAATTGGGCTCTAGATCATGTGCCAAAACATTAATTTTTCATGTGTTAACATCCTGAGTAGATAACAACAAACATGAAGCATTCCTCATTCAAACAGAACCTTATTTTTTTTAATTGCAAAAAACAAGCATGCAAGAGGATGTTAACCTCTTCAAAAAGGATATAAATGAGCAGATAAGTTAGCAGAAAATAAAAGTTTTTTCAAACAGCTGTTTTTGTATCTTTACTTATTCAGAAGTTCTTGGTTCTTTATCTTTTCTCTCATTTTCTATCTTTTACATTTTCATCCATACTCTTGTAATAGTATCCCAAGGCTGTACACTGCATCAAAGCATGGGGTTAGTAGTGTTCTCAGACTGAGCTCTCCTCTCTTCGTCTCTTCTGTCAATACCATTTCATCACAGCTGTCACTACACTCAATATATTTTGCCATGCGAAATTGGATTCAAATTCCCACTGGAAGAATGGGGCTCAAACAACTCGACTTCAAAAAAACGAATTTATCCCTTCTTTGAAACCTCTACTGTGCTGTGTGGCCACTCAACATGCAGGAGCCAGTATTGATCTACTGATTGTTCAACACCCAACAACAGCTGACAGTATTTTAGCTATAAAATCTGTATCGGTATAACACCCAACCTTTAACATAGACAGTGTTTCCAAGATGTAAAGCTGGCTGCAAAACAGGATTTATTCTCTGAAGTGCCTAAATATATGATTCATATCCCCCATGTCTTGTCTGTTTTGGATTGTCTGTCACTGCAAAAGTACATTAGTCCAAGTTACCTGCTGTGAAATGGGGAAAATTGGTGTTGGCTCAAATGTAATAAAGACAGAGGCTTTAAATAAATGCACTGGGACACAAATACTCAAAGGCAATTTGTAAAGTTTTTGAAACCCCAGGATATGTTATAAAACTACGGGTTATAATTGACATGTAGTTTGGACAGAACTAACTACAGAGAATAGAGACTTAAAGAGAAAAAACAGAGGCGGTTTGTTACGTTTGAAAAAAGTGAGTGGTATGAATATATACAAATATTATTTCCACCACATTATATATACTGTAAAACTACTGGTAATAGCACAGGCATTTATATGCACAGTTCGTTGATTCATTGCACCAATCTCGTTCTACATTGCGTTACATGTTATTTGCCTGACACCTTTAACCAAAGGGACTTTCATACACTTCAATATCGTGGCCATTTCTACAGGAGCAATCTTTGGTAAAGTGTCTGGCCAAACGACACTTCAACTGCAAGGCTGGGGATTGAACCACTAACCCTGTGAACCCATTTCCCTCTGAGCCATGGCCCCCCTGTTCTCAGAAAAGATGTAAAATACTATCACATTGTTTATTTAATTCAGTATGAACATTCCTAATACTTTAGGTTATGGAAATGCATATACATTACAAACCATATATTCGATCTAGCTCCGACAGAGCTAACCTTGTTTTACAATGGCACCGAGCACAGCAAGAAATCACATCTCTTCGTCTTTTTAAAACACATCTGCCCTTTTAGCGATGAGCCCATTTGGAATACCAAAAAGCAGAAAGGAGGGGGACTAAACTGGGAAAGGTGGGGACACTTTGATTTGAAGGTAGCAACAAGCATAACAGAAACAAGCAAACCAGACTGCATTTTTCAAGTCTATACAACCTCTAAACCTGTTAAGCCCTGAGCCTGTTTTTCAGTTCTCAGGCTCGAAAATAACATTCCCAGAACAAATGACTATATCTTCACTTCTAGGTAAATTAATAATCTTTTTTCTCAAAGCAATGATAAACCTGTGAGTTGTATGTAGAAAAGTCAGAATCAATATATAATTTTTGTATTTTAAAGTAAATTCAGAGAACATAGTAAAAAAGTGTAAATTATAGTTTCCGTCCAAAAAAAAACACATTACTTATAGTGAAAACCACCCTTGAATGATGGGATAGTAGACTAAAAGCTTTAGGAATCCAAACTATAACATATAATAAGTACCCTGTATCAAGATTGATGCAAAACAAGTGAGATTTGACCTTTTTAGAGAGGTTTAGAAAATAAAAACACTTCTGGGGTCATTTGGGTGGATTTGCCATATCTCTGGAACCCATTGGTCGATGTTGGTGATTGACACCTCTTTTGAATTGTTAGAACCAATAGAATTGAGGGGAGGTTCCTAAAACCCACCTACACGTTACCATTGAGGAATGAGAGTGATGCGTACGCAGTTTGCCCAGACTGAAAGCTATGTTACGCTCTGAAAACTGAAAACTAGGTTATAGACGTAAATATGATGATGGATTATCAGTAATCATTTCAAAGGGACACAGACACATTGGATTAACCTTCAGCAGCATTTATCTGGGTTTTAATGCCCTTGAACTCAACTTTTGATCAGAAAACAGCAACGGTAAGACATATTTGCCGTTTTGGCTACGTAAAGTGAAGTTGTGTGTTGTCTTTGCTGCCGCGAGTTTTGGTCGCACACTCGCGCAGTGATGATAATTATACCATTGGAATCCGTGGAATCTCAGCTTTAATCTGATATCTTGTTTGTGCAGATCCGATGAAGTATAAAATATTTCTACCGTGAGTTATGTGCTAAGGGCGTTAGCACTCTTTCGCTTAGTGCTAATTCAGAGGCTCGTTAGACTTGTGTTTTGTTACGGTAAAAAAAATTCAAATTGTCAGGTAGCTGAGTTTCTTCCCGTTAAGTGGGTATGACACATTCATAGTTTGTAAAATGTTAAGAAGCCCTCAGACGCTGTTTCGGCGGGGGCAACGGGCTTAACAGGTTAAATGCCTGTGAAAACGCTCCACAGAAGTATCTACAGTAACAGCTTGTTTGTTGCAAGTTTTAAAACCTCAGCATTTTCTTATTATTACTTATTGGCAAACATATTTAAACTAAATAATAATACACCTGTAGTAAGTGTACATCACCCAATAAATGTGCCTGGACAAAGTATGTATTCTATCTGATGTTCAAACTGTTTTTAGCAAAAGGAAGTCCCGCAATTATTTTTGATTAGCAGTGAGCCCACATTTAACTCTGCGTTACCTCTGTGTTTGTGTAGTAGGTATTCCACGATGACCGGAGGGACTCCTGGCCCCCGATGTCCCACATCAGGAAATGGGTGTTGTTGACGACAATCTCCTCCACGTTGCTCCCAATCGTAGGCGAGGTGTGTACCACCTCATTCATCGAACTATAACGAGTGGGGAAAGAATTAGGTTATGGGTAACACAAGCAACAAACACAAACCAATTCAATATTATAAACAGACAATTAATGAAACAGAACATTTGTAGAAGCAGGGGGGCAGAAACAATCTTATAAAGAAAAAAGCCCTCCCACTCGTCAATCCAGGTTCAACGTTTTTAGTCAGGGATCCAAATATTACAACATTTTAACTGCAAATGTAGGTGGATTTTCATGTGCGTATGTATAAATACACAGATAGATAAGCAAAATGCTATATATACATACACACACACGTACACAGATATATGTACACACACCGTATATATACACATATAATACAAGCAACATTCACAAACTCATTGATCCATTTATTTCTCATATAACGAATGGATGAGACATAAGCTCGCTGTGCTGTTTGGATACTTACAACTGGTAAAGGATTGTGGTCTTGCCAGCATTGTCCAGACCCACAATGATAACTTTGTGTTCTGAAAGGCAGAAGAAAGAAGGCACTTAGAAAGAGTTCACAGAGCAATATGTTGAAAAGATGGCTTTTGGTGTGTGAGACTGCATTGAGAGAACAGCAGCTCTGTTTGTGTGCAGCTGTATCCTTCAGTACCAAAGTGTGCACACTGTAGCTTCACACATCTAGTATAACGGACACATCGTGGAGCTGTGAGCGGTGTACTTTCACAGCTACAGATGTGTTAGTGGGTTGTTTTAAAAGACTTGTACAATCAGAAGAAACCGAGCAGCAGCTGGCGAGAGGACACATATTCGCTCCACGCATACAAAGAGGCTTAACCTGAAGAACACTAACAGGATGTGTCAACTACGACGAATTAAAACCTTGCCGTTAATACAAGAAAGTCAAGAAGAAAGTAAGATGTTCTTTTTCAAGGACAGGAGGCAAGATTGCACTGCATGAGAGATCTAAGTGCTGGTTGCTTTTCCATAAATCCTTTGGGGTATAATACCCAGCGTCTCTCCTTAAATCTGGAACTTAATTACGTAGGCATGTTTCAGATCCTGTGGCACAGAGGACAGATGAGGAACAAAGACTGGTTGGAGTTTTTTTAGTTGCGGACAAATGGGTTATTTAGGGAGCGAACACATGACAGAAAGTGATCAAGCACACATTGCACCTACTGTACATGTTTCTGTTCCTTTGAAGGTTTTTAAAGTATGGCTTTTCAGACTTATCTTAAAGGTCACCTATTGTGCAAAATCCACTTGTTCCTGTCTTTCTACATCAACATGTGTCCCCTCTTCTTCATGTCTCTTCTACATCAACATGTGTCCCCTCTTCTTCATGTCTCTTCTACATCAACATGTGTCCCCTCTTCTTCATGTCTCTTGTNCTCGGGAGGTATTTTAGTACAAGCAGGATTAACTTGTATATCCCGGCCCTTCGCTGTCATGCTGCGGATTAAAGAGCCGTGGGGACGAGGGGCGGGGCTGGGGGGTGTGTGTTTCCGTTTGTTGGTGCCATGTGTAAAGGTGTGCTGGGCAAACCTGGCAGGATGCTAACTGCTAGCGGCGTTAGGCTAGCATCCAAGAGCTTTAAAGGTCACCTATTATGCAATACATGTGTCCCCTCTTCCTCATGTCTCTTCTACATCAAGATGTGTCCCCTCTTCTTCATGTCTCTTCTACATCAACATGTGTCCCCTCTTCTTCATGTCTCTTCTACATCAACATGTGTCCCCTCTTCTTCATGTCTCTTCTACATCAACATGTGTCCCCTCTTCTTCATGTCTCTTCTACATCAGCAT
>NW_011369947.1:27767502-27770412 GCF_000735185.1 Notothenia coriiceps | reverse complement strand
ACGCAGGAGAGTCCGGCGACACAACAGTCGGTGTCGGCGTTGGCGACTTCTCAGGTGACTGGCCGGTGTATCTGCGTGTATCATTACCCTCTCTCGTCCGGGCGGTAGAAAGGAGCCCTCAGCCAGAGCAGCTGCAGCCAACAAGCTGACTGTTGCTATCTGTAAACTATGCCGCCGAAACATAATTTTAGCCAATCAGCGTCGTCAGATCTGATGCTCAAAGGGCGCCCTTTCAGCGCCCTGGCCTGTGTGTCTGTGAGTTGTTTAGACTCGTATCCAAGGTGACGCTACAGTAGGGGATTGTCTGCAGGTGTAGACTCCGGTGCTAGTGGATCGCCGGAGCTGTTGATTAACATTTACATGCTTATTGTAGTTGTAAGGGCAATGCCTGTGGCACCATGGAGCATATGTGTGGGCTGGCAATGCCTGTGGCACCATGGAGCATATGTGTGGGCTGGACCTGTATTTTACAGGAAAGGAGTGAGCAGAGGGTCGAGTTGTCGATTGTTGTTCAGTTTTCATCTTCCTCACCCTCTCAGACTTTGAGTTGCGCGCGCTGCTAAAGACACGCGCTACAATGGAAACCAAACAATGGTGTAGCTGTATTAAAGTCCGAGTGGAAACAGTCGTGAGTAAATCTGATTTTGTCAGAAATCGGGAAAATGCGGGAGTCTCCCACTGCTGCCAGTGTAAGTGAATCCAGACCAACCAGGGTTGTTTGCTTGCCTGAGCATTTGTGGGGAACAGGTGCAATTCTGTGGCGAAACAATATTTTCCTTTTTGCGAGCTAGAACATAATCTGCTTGTCAGTTTATGTATTAACGCCCATAGCAATGTGCCGACAATAGGTTAACTATTTATATCTGTCAGAGGTCTAGTCATAGCCTAAAAAGGTGGGAAACTCAAACCCTGCTCATCAAAAAGTGGGTAAACACAGATTCCATTGGGTGTGTGCTACACTACACCCCTCTTTAGTGCTTTGATCTAAATTGGACTCTTGGGATCCAAATAAAAGAAGACGTGGCCACTGTGAGATTTAAAGGCATCTTTTCTGCACGGTACGACGTGGACATGCAGGAGGAGGATATCTGTCTGGATCTCATCAATCCACAGGAATAGTGGAGGACTGGAAGCTTCAGCAGCTGTATGTTGCAGTGCCAGGGCGGTGCCTGGAATCAAAGTACAGCCAGTTATCCACGCAAACCCTTCATTGCTATTTCAGTGATTCAAAACATGGACTGGGAGGATGAGAGGAGCGGGGGTGGGCTGAAATCGGAGCAACTTGAGGGTAGCAAGTACAGGCAGGAATACTACAGTTCTAAACAATTTCACAGCCCATTAAGGAGTTGATGGATGACTAAGAATAAACTAGATCTGTGCGACCTTATCTCTGATTACGGAGCTGTTGTTATGTCGTAAGTAGAACGAGGAGTAGGCAGCAGAAAGTCAGAGTGAGAGAAATGTTTCTCTTACAATTGAGGCGAGGGAGCTGATGGTTTCCTGGAGTAAACTGTGGCCTTTGGCTGCCGGCCCGATGCTCCATGGTGGCAGCTCCGCTCCTCTGTCTGTGGAAACTCCTCCACTGGAGAGGAAAGCTTCCCCTCTGCCAGGAGCCCTGTTCCTCAGTCAGAAAGGATTGCTTTCAACAAGGAGTGAACAAGAAAGGCCAAAATGCTAAGGGTGTTTGTTTTCAAATGTATTTATAGGTTGGAATGGTTACTTTAAAAATGTATTCTGTTACAATTATTAGTTAGCCGGGGGGAAAAGTAACCTAATCTGAATATCAACCTGATTACTTTCTGTTTCTTTTGATTACCTCTCTACTAAATGCAATGCAAATGAATACAAGCAAAACATGGAAATGTCGATAAGATGTTTTAGTAAGACAACAGAACAATGTGACCTTAGAAAAGAAGACACCAAGATATTTTAGTTGAAACATTTGTTCTCTGCTCAGAGATGTTATTCAAAGCTGCCCTTCATGAAGCATATTCAGGCAGCAGCCTACACATCAACACTGAAACACATGAGCACATACTACAGATTAAAAAAGCAGAAATAAAACCTGAGCTGACAGAGCACTTTCGAAATGTCTTTTTTAGGAAATACAGTTACCCTTTCCTTGTATTTTGATGAGGTCATCCTGTTACATGTCATCCGTATCTCCAGAAGCCTGTATGTAGGCTAGAGGTCCCTCAGCAGCTTTCACATGCTTATTAATTGTTACTTTTAATTAATTAATTTAAGAGCATACGTTCTTCAAATGTTTTATAACTTAACAAACATTTTCACTTTATGTGGGCTCGAAGAGAAATATGTTATACCTGCAGTATGTTCAGTGTGTCTGTAAGTATGTACGTTTTTTTTCTTCCCCTTTGGCCACTGCGGGGCAGCAGAATGAGTTTAAAACACATTTTTACTCTTTGAAATGTTTTCAATTGGAGATTGATTCAGAGCACATCTTTTCCTTCACATGCAGAGGATGAGCTGCCAGCTAGCAGCTCACCTGAGGGTGGGCGGTACCAAATATCTGCCTCTCATATGACTAATGCTTCACTATGTCCACCAGCTAATCTGATGTGTGTTGCTCTGTGAACTGTGGGTTAATCAGAGCAGGTCCACTGAAAACAGCCTAATGCTGCTGCTGGAAACCAGATTCCTGAGACGGAAGTGTCATGACACAACTATAAAAAACAAACCATGAGATCTATCATCAGTTCCTCATTACAAGAACCACTTTAACCTCACACCACAATCTGAGCCACTGTTTTTTCCATGTCTCTTTAGATTTAGGGGTGTCTTTAAAGAGTCCTCTCCTGCTGATGTTCGGGTGTATATCAGTATGTAGTGTCTCTACTTTAAAGAGTCCTCTCCTGCTGATGTTCAGGTGTATATCAGTATGTAGTGTCT
>NW_011369947.1:27759993-27767485 GCF_000735185.1 Notothenia coriiceps | reverse complement strand
TGTGTGTGTGTGTGCTGTGTGTGTGTGTGTGTGTGTGTGTGTGTGTGTGTGTGTGTGTGGTGTGTGTAACCACAAAAAGGGGTTTTACTTTACTAATCTACCTGAACTTGAAGACATTTCTCACCCCACAAAGCAGTCACCTAGATTTGGTTTGACATAGAGAGATTTTAGGTCGTCCCCCGCTGAGGCCACCGTTTTTTATGAACTTATCTTCAGATGTTCTTTTTACGAAGGATTAAGGAGAGAACTAAATTAATGGGAGTCGTTTGTAAAAGACTTTCAATAACCGAAGGCCGGGCAGGTGTGTACGCCCCCGCACGCACACTGCGGAGAGTGTAAAGTGAAACTTACCCCACTTGACGTAGCACCCTTCGCTGCGCCGCTCGCAACGACCCATCCGAAGCGCACGTTTTAACTCGTTACAAGTTTGAAAACCTGCCGGAGCCGGTCTTGCAGTCGGTAACCCTTGCGCTTTAGTATACGGTCATGTCGGATCGGTTAGTTTGGCGCGAACACACGGCCCCGGCCCTCTAATACCTAACCCCAACAACCAACTCAAGTCTGTGCGAGGCGGCCGTTCGCAGTTGACGTGGGCGACACCACCTTGCCCAGCAATTAGTTTGGTCAAATGTATTTACCTGTTTTACGGTACGAACTATTTATTTTTGTTTCTACGTCTCTATCTTTGTTAGACCGACGATCGACGTAATCGAATGGACGTCGATCAAACTATAAGTTAAGGACACAAGAAACGCAGATGTGTATCTGACATATTATGTTTCACAAGATGTATACCCACGTACTTCAAAGGAGGACGTAAATAATATCTGTTCCACCTAAGAGTCGCTCCCAAACTATAGTTTCGTGTCCCTTTCAGTAGTAGGTAGTAAGTCCACCACTAGAGGTGTCTTGCTAGGGTGTCTCGTTGTACACTCGCATTTGGAAGTGAAACCCTGACTCATATGGGGTGCAAGAGGAGACAAAACTTCGCAGGGGCCCCAGCCTCCGAACATCCTGAGGTAGAGACTTCACTAAGACTACTACCGCTCGACAGGCTCGGCAGACTTATAGTTCTTTAGAGCTGGAAGCGGTTTGCAAGTAGTAGTCCAAATCTGACCGTACGTGCCGGTCTCTACCCATCTTCATTGCTGAAGGAAATGAGTTCATCCTTCATTTGTCTATGAGCACAAATTTTTATGAGCATTTTCTCTCATGACTGATTTTGAAGAAATGAGGTTCAGTTTCATTCTCCTCCGAAACTTTACATGAGTCATTTTCATGGGTATTGTTCGTAGACAAAATTTCTCATGGACTGGAGGGAAATATAATTTCTTGTTATTACAGTAACAATCGATTATTTACAAAGGGTACCACTGGTTGCCGTTGTACTGTTGCAAAGGTAACCAGGGAGAAAGAAATCTCTTCTGGTCCTTTTACTACCTATAGTGCCTGCACAAAGTTTAGTTATTCCGTGCGTACTGAGATTTATTATGACTAGTGCTGTGGTTTTGTGTGTAAGTCTGATTTCTGGTCGGACAAACCTTTACTCTCTTATCTTTCACGCATAAACACCAGTTGGTACACTCTTCATCTTTCATGTCCATAACTCAGCTTGTACATTCTTCATCTTTCATTGTCCATACAACACAAGTTTGTACATTACTTCATCTTTCATGTCCATAAACCCACAAGTTGACACTCTTCATCTTTTCATGTACATAAACTCCAAGTTGTACACTCTTCATCTTTCATGTCCATAAACCACAGTTGTACATTCTTATCTTTATGTCCATTAAACACAAAGTTGTACATCTTCATCTTTCATGTCCCATAAACACACGATTTACATTCATTCATCTTTCATGTCCATAACCAAGTTGTACATTCTTCATCTTTCATGTCCATAACACCAAGTTGTACATTCTTCATCTTTCATGTCCACTAATCACAAGTGTACATTCTTCATTTTTCATGTCATAAACACAAGTTGTACATTCTTCATCTTCATGTCCATTAACACAAGTTTGTACACCTTCGTCTTTCATGTCCATAAACACAAATTTACATTCTTCATCTTTCATGTCCATAAACACAGTTGACAGTCTTCAGTTTCAATTTTCAGCAGTCCTTATTCATCACCTCTTTAATGACTGAGTCTTTGTACAGAACTCATGTCATTGTTCATAAACATGAGGTGACGGATGAAGGATAGGGACGTAACGGCCGACGTATAGTAGTCCTTACAAATTGATTGTGGACGTGAGAGTACGACGTGTGAAACATTATATAATTCTGTACATAGGGTTTGACGTGTTTAAATGGACACTATAGAAACAAAAATATCAATGAAATAGTTCACAACGACATATTAATAAAATAAACATAAGATCAGTAGAGTTAAACTGGGGAACACTTGGCGAGCAAAAATAGAGACTGGGACAACGACAATTGTTGCTCAAATTAGAAAAGAAATGTTGAAAAAAACAAAATGCGACGAGACCTGTCAGACCTGCTATATGTAAACGAGTTGCTATAACTCACTCGACAATAAAACATATCATAACTACCCACAAAAATAAGTCCAGAATTTTAAACCATATTACATATTGTTCACAGACAACTAAACATATATATAAACAAAAACATAAGGACCCTAACCACCCTTTGACCATAAACTTAGAGACAGACGTGTGTGTTTGAACTTTCTACCGGTTACTCAACTGAAACTGAATATTTACCACCACACAAACACTTCAAGCTAAGTTCGAAGTGGGTGTTTAGTTTGATCAGGTCCATGTCGCAGGAACAGCATATTTCCGACTGGAAGAAGACACATTAGACCCAACCACAGAAGGAGATCCTTGACAGACCCACTTATTATAGAGGAAGTCCAAGCCTGGGAGCCTTGCAGCAGGCTAATGTTGGGAGAAAGAGACAATATAAACTCACACTGGACGGGGACTCCTAGAGCACTGGCTAGGTGGACGACACCTTACTGAAATAACTAAAAGTTTTCTGTCTAACTAAGGTTATGAGGCCACGACTATTAGACGAGCAGAGGGACGTCGAGGACACTTTCTATGGGAGCTCGATGAAGAAGACGTTTATGAAAATTACTTTATGTTGTTGAAAACACGCATCCAAAAGAACGACCCTTTTTTGTCCTGCCTAATGCAAAAGCTCCCACCACTTCTTTGAAAATGTTAGTGACTTCAAACCCCAAGACACTGATGAACAAACTCTCCCCTAACTACCCTTTCAGTTCGTGCAACTTATGTATCCTTATAAGCAATAAACAAGTCCCAGCTACAGATTTCACCCTTGCAGTTTTGACGTTTCTCAAGACGTTGTATTCGGCACCCCTTTCCTTCAATAATGTAGTTCTGCAAAGTAACAAGGAAGATCGATAGTAGGAGATAGAGACACCACAGATACGGTGACCAACGCTGCAGGGTAAACTAGACTTTAGGGTTAACCAGACTTTTTAACGGTTAACATTCGTCTTTGTGTTTAGGGTTTCGTGTACAGGTTAACAAAGAAGAACGTTGTCTTGTAGTCTGTCACATACAGGGCGGGATGAGAGGAGACTAACCGAATCGAGCTATGAATGGAAGTAGGCTTGGTTACAGTTAGGAGTACGGTTTTGAATTGGTTGTTCGTTGCTATTGATTGGTTAGTCTCCGTCTCGTCCCGCCAAGTACGGAGACTTTACATCCTTATTGTAGTAAAACCGTAAACCAAAGACAAACAACGGAAGGAAGTCTACTACCCAGGACCTTTGTTACTACAATTAAACTTCGCTCCCATAATTTGTCATCAGCCCCAATTTGTCTTTATGCAAAACTCCGAAGGGTTGTGATTGTTCACACTTCCCTGTTGTCAGAGCACTACTGCCTACTCCATGTAGGAGAAAAATGAAGACCGAAACATAGGCGAGACATGAAACGACATTACAAGGGCGACTCCTAAAGACTAAAGTTTTCGTCAGGACTTATCTGTATTGAAAGTCCTCTTTTCTCTGCTACTGCCAGTCGGTACGTCTCCTTAATCATGGTGTTTGGGTGCGTGCGTGCGTGTCGTGCGTGTGTGTGTGTGTATTGTGTGTGTGTGTGTTGTGTGTGTGTGTGTGTGTGTGTGTGTGTGTGGTGTATGTGTGTGTGTGTGTGTTTGTGTGTGTGTGGTGGCGTGTATGTTGTGTGTGTGCGTGTGGTGTGTGTAGATGTGTGTGTGTGTTGTTGTGGTGTGTGTGTGCGTGTGTGGTGTGTGTGTGTGTGCGTGTGGCTGTGCCCCGTTTGTTCTGTGTGTGTGTGTGTGTTCGGCGGGCCTGTGTGTGTGTGTGTGTGCGTGGTGTGTGTGTTGTGTGTGGTTGTGTGTGTGTGTGTGTGTGGTGTGCGTGTTGTGTGTGTGAATTGTGTGTGTGTGTGTGTGTGTGTGTTGTGTGTGGTCGTGAATGTGTGTGTGTGTGTGTGTGTGTGTGTGTGTGTGTCGTGCGTGTCGGCGTGTGTGGTGTACCTGTGTGTGCGTGTGCGTGTATGCGGTTGTGTGTGTTCGTGTTGGTGTGTGGTGTGTGTGTCGTGTGTGTGGTGCGTGTGCGTGTGCGTGGCGTGTGTGTGTACCTGTGGTTGTGTGGGTGTGTGCTGTGTTGTGTGTGTGTGTGTGCGTGGCCCGTGCGTGCGTGCGTGCGTTTGTGTGTGTGTGGTGCGTGTGTGTGTGTGGTGTGTTTGTGGTTCGTGCGTGCGTTCGTGTGGGTGCGTGCGTGCGTGTGCGTGCGTGGTGCGTGCGTGTGTGTGTGTGTGTGTGTGTGTGTTGTGTGCCGGTGCGTGCGTGTGTGTAGTGTGTGTGTGTGTGTGTGTGTGTGATGTGTGCGTGTGTTGTGTGTGTGTGTGTACAAAGACGGAGATAAAAGAGACAGAAGGACGAGGTGCAGACCTCAGTGTCCTGTCCAGTGGTGCCACTTAAGGTGAAAAATAAACCTCGTAGTACTCGTTCGTGTGCAGGAGGAGGCCCTCTGAGTGTGTGTGGTGTGTGTGTGGTGTGTTGTGTGTGTGTGTTGTGTGTGTGTGTGTGTGTGTGTGTGTGTGTGTGGTGTGTGTGTGTGTGTGTGTGTGTGTGTGTTGTTGTGTGTGTGGGTGTGTGCTGTGGTGTGTTGTGTTTTGGTGTGTGTTGTGTTTGTGTGTGTGTGTGTGTATGTGTCGTGTGTTGTGGTGTGTGTGTGTGTGGTATGTCGTGAGAGTGTCTGTGTGACACATAAAAAACGAAAGCGGGTTTGGACAAATTAACTGAACCCGAGAACTGTCCAGAATAGAGACTGTTGTGGACCCTCTATAAGCCCCCTAAAACCCGTAGCCAGTTGCTCGATTGCACACTTAGTGTAAGAAGGAAGGAGATTTCAGTTAACGTGTCACTAAACGTATAATTCGACGTCCAATTGGGTATCTTTGTCACTAAGTGTGGCAGCGACAATTGAGTCTTCAATGTAATCCTGTTTGAAAATTTTATATATATATATATATATATTGTTGTTACTTCGCTCCAAGAGGGCGAATTCAAGTGCCCCTGTCCTGTCTATCATTCTATCAATCCTCTCGCCATTTGTACGATGTCACAAACATAGCAGATAAAATATATATATTATTATATATATATGTGGGTATAACATGTATAATATAACAATAGATGGCAACTATAGCAAATTCGACATCTTTTATGTACAAAGGTTTCGAGGACGAGAAAAATATTGACTTGACGTTCGTCTGTTACATTTCGGGTAACGATTTTATACAGGGAGGACAGTACCTGTGTGAAGACGATTAATATAATTGTACAAGTACCACAGTATCAGTTATCAGACTTGTATATATTAACAGTCGTTTCTATTAGACAGGGAAAATTTACTTATATAACGAATCAATATTCTTGGTAATAAAACTATTTAACACAACTGTGCAAAATGAAAGAAAAGTTATATTTATTATAGATAGTATGTTTAGATAACTAGGCCGATTTTAGGCATACTATACCAAGAAAGTGTGGGAAAGATTCGAATCACCTTTAAGCAAAATAAAATATTTGAAGTCTTGCGTCGCACGTTTCTGAAGAGTACAATTTGTATTCCTGTGTTTGGTAACTTGTCAATTATTGATTAATTATTGTGTGTAACTCGTAACTAACACTAATTCTTACTCGTAGTGACCAAAGTCTGTGTGCAGGTGACACTTTTCGAGAAGTCACAGACCTGGGGTGCATTACTGACACACACACCATGCTTAGGCCTATCATCATGTTAAACACTCACACTGCCTGCTTATTTAAATCAGACTTATCTCCAGACATGCCACACAAATCCCCAGAAACGAGTCGTAATCTGGTCGATCTGCTGCTGGAGTTACGCTGTATGTTTAATTCAGTTTCTCAAGGACCACACCGGCTTTGTTTTAATTATAGAAAACCAATTTCACTTTGACACTATCTCTACTTTATTTATTTCCTGTCATATCAGACCATTAAAACTTTGGGTTTTCTTATTACACTACAATCTGCACATTTTGCCTTCAGGTTTATTTTTCGCTCTGTCAGTCATCTCCTGTTTGGAGGTTGAGAGGAAAGCGGCAGAGAGGTGGAGTTAAAGTGTTGTCATGTCAGCTCCTGTCAGGCGTGTGGCCTCGAGAACAGGGAGCTACAAAACCCTCGCGGCGTGAGAAAGTGAAGTTTGAAGCTCTGAACTTCTCCGTGTTAAAAGAGAGGCAGTTCTTTTGTTACGCTGCTGTCAGGAGGTTTTTAAAGGAGACGGGAATCAGTCGTGAGAGATGTTGTTTAGGAAACACACACAGGGTGACGCTTCAGAGGATTTATTCTGTCTAATGGAGAGATTCAGTGCAAAATCCAACACTCGACATCAATCAGAAGTCTGAGGTCGGCCCTCTCTTCTGTACTTTCCTTGAGAATTAGGGAAATGTGTTGAAATGTGTGAACTGCTTCAACAGATTTAGCTGATTCTGCATCCCCTCCAATTCTATCTCATTCTCACACAAACTGACAACTTCTGCACAATCTCAGAAACCCACAACACGTACCGCTTTAAATAACCTGACCTTTACAAGCTAGCAGCTCTCTAGTACTCTAATCCTCACACTGTGTAGACATGCATGCAACATTCTGCACACCGTGGATTACAAGACTGAAACTCTTTATAAGAAATGTTTCAATGTTAAACTCATTTTGATTGCTGGATTGTTTTATGGAAAAAAACTTTAAATAAATATAACTTTAGTTTGTCTGTCCAGTGCGTTTTTAAGATGACAAGCAGTGATACTCTAGATCAGGGGTGCCCACACTTTTTTGGCCGGTGAGCTACTTTTGAAATGACCAGCTCACCGAGGTCTACCAACCAAAAATAAACTCCCAAATTGCAAGGGTTGCTGAATAACACGTTTTATTTATACATGGGATAACTACAATAGGGCTGCAACAAACGACTAATTTTTTAATCGAT
>NW_011369947.1:27753398-27759929 GCF_000735185.1 Notothenia coriiceps | reverse complement strand
TACTTTAAAGAGTCCTCTCCTGCTGATGTTCAGGTGTATATCAGTATGTAGTGTCTCTACTGTGACATGTCTCCATGCTTTAATGCCTGTGCTGCAGCACCTCTTTTCACCCTCTGTCTGAATCCAGAGCCCAGTCTGCTCTGATTGGTCAACCTTAGAGATGTCCCGCCCCTTAGCTTAACAAGTACAGTGAGTTGAAGCGCTAGTCAATAGAAGCTAAATATAGTGATGTCACTATGTTCAGGAATTTAACAAAGGAGTCCAATGGAGTCGTTTGAGGCAGAAAATCCCTCTGGAGGGAACATAGGGATGTCAGCCTATGCAGACCATTTACATGCACTAACACCTGGGAGAGAGAAAACCCCTAACAGCAGAATAGGGCCTCTTTAATTGTTTTGTAGGTGATGCTGTCTCTATCACCACTGCCCATGCTTAATACAAAGTTCTTATGATAAGCAAGGGGAAGAAGGAATCAGTCCTGAAGCAGGCACTAGGATTAGCAGCAGAATGTGATTTCACATGCTTCTCTCATGCAACAATCCTCTCATGCAACAATCCTCTCATGCAACAATCCTGCAGAAGTATTTATTTATTTACTATCATCCAACTTCCTCCCTGCAGGAAGACAGCTTGTAGATGGTTTCGTCTTCCCACCACATCAGGATCAGCAGCAGAGAACGTTCACACTCTATGTTGCTCTATGTACGTTGCTATCAGACATACTGAAGATGCAGCTTTAAAAAGCTAACATCAGGTCTTAATTAGCGGCGGTGCATTCAACTGAACTCAACCACAGCTTTGCTCATTTACATCCTCACTCATATAATTAGCCCGCCGCATTAAAAAGACTCAGGGACACAAACTGTTGTGGCTTTGACACTAATTTGTGGTAGGTATGGGAAGTCTGATGTCAAAGCTTTTGTGAAGTGGATTAAATAAGATAACCACTTAAACCAATCAGTGATCAACAGCATCAAAACAGACATTTATGCAACTACCTAGCACTTTAGATCCACTTATGGCTACGAGATAATGACACTTTAATGCCCCTCCATTTTCCAAGATCCTTTTAGTCAGATGCTTTAAAGACAAGCAGTTGACCTGACTTTGACCCCTTGTCCACCTGGTAGAGCAATTTGTATCCAGAAAGTAAAACACATAATTATTATTGCAGGTGTAGCGCAATCGTGGTGTAATCAGATCAGCCAGGTGTGCCTTCAATCTGCAGTGTGTGCACAATATTTAGCACTAATCCTCCTCCTGTTGTCTCTAGCTGATTGTCACCACGCCACAGTCCTCCTCTGCAGAATAGAAATAAGAAGAACGCACAGCAGCGCTACATCAGGGATTCGTGAGGTGAGGGTCACATGACCAGTGTTAGGGTAGTTACTAAAAGAAAAATGCATTACACACTGTTGGGGAAATATTTTCCAAGGCCCATAACTTTGACCCAGTTTATCAGTTAATTCTGTCCTGACTGAGCACAGGCACCTGTAACCTTGGCTGCTGTGCTCTCAGTGTTCTGTCTCCCTGTTCCTGCCTGTTGGCGTCAGCTGATAGAGGTGTTATGGTTCTATGTTCCTGCCTGTTGGCGTCAGCTGATAGAGGTGTTATGGTTCTATGTTCCTGCCTGTTGGCGTCAGCTGATAGACGTGTTATGATTCTATCTTGTTATGCAGCATGTTGATTATTCTCTCTGAACTAGCTAAATACATGGGTCTGGGGTAGAGTTCTTCAGAATTGACGTGGCAACTCTCCAGTGCAGTCAGACCGTGACTGCTGTGACTTGTGATGTGAATCCTCTGGCCGAAGCTCCAAATAAACCATCAGTGTTTGACATCAAAGCTCCTGCTCTTCCCGTGTCTCCTTCCTGAGTTGGTGACTCCCACTACATTGCTACNACGTACGTACGTACGTACGTACGTAGTACGTACGTACGTACGTATACGTAGTACGTAGTACGTACGTAGTAGTAGTGTAGTGTGTGTGTGTGTGTGTGTGTGTGTGTGTGTGTGTGTGTGTGTGTGTGTGTGTGTGTGTGTGTGTGTGTGTGTGTGTGTGTGTGTGTGTGTGTGTGTGTGTGTGTGTGGAAGAAAAAAAAAAAGAAGATTTGCATCACTTATAAATGTGCAGCTGCTGATGTGTGTGATCTGCAGTGACTGGTCTGAGATCAGCTCATAAACTCAGCCTTTGGAGAAACTGAACTGCTCTCCTCTTTAGAGGACAGTTTCCAAGAAACGCCTGTAGTCCAGTGGCAGGAGACATGCAGGACTCTCTGTAGAGGTGTTATGCAGCAGATAATGGCATCTTGACGTTGGACTTTCTAACTAGACTCATGTTACTACCACTATAAAGTGGCACTCTGCAGTAGTACTAGCTCGACTTCCCCGGTCAGTCATGTGCAGTGTGGGGGGTTATGTGCTATCAGATTACATGTGTCTGTAACGCAGTTACTGTTGATTACAGTTAATAAGCATGACATGATGTTGATACTTGCGTTTATTTAAGACCTTTAACTATCTGCATAACAGGAGGACAGCCAAATAAATAAAACGTCCCTTTACGTTTGCACTACGCTCGCGAGTTCATGGATGAGGAGGGGAGCAGGAATGTCAGAGTCTCAGAGCAGAGATAAACTTCTCGCAGCGTACATCGTGCAGGACATGTTGTCGTTTCCGTGGTGGAATCGCCATCTTTCTGAAACATTGAGCAATATACAGCGCAGAAGCTGGACCAGAGTTCTGATGAAACTGAGCTAAAGGAAACATAATGTTCAGACAAAGAGCAGAAACAGAGGTCTTTGTTCAGAACTGTCCTTAGATTAAGGATTTGTGCTGATCTCATGAGGTTTAACTTGATATTGTTATTTGTCATGTGATTTATGGTGCATCTCAGGTGATGTTACAGTTATCTAAAAGTAATGTAACTAGGAGTGTATCTAATTACTTTCAGCAGTGAATATTTTATTAAAAGTAAAGCACTACTTTTAAGGTAACTAGTAGTGTGTGTAAGGGAAACTTCTGTGTAGCAATGTAGTGGGAGTCACCAACTCAGGAAGGAGACACGGGAAGAGCAGGAGCTTTGATGTCAANCAGCGACCTTCACACCCACCCTCCATCTGATAACACACACACACACACACACACACACACACACACACAGACACACACACACACACACACACACACACAGTGTGTGTGTGTGTGTGTGTGTGTGTGTGTCTGTGTGTGTGTGTGTGTGTGTGTGTGTGTGTGTGTGTTATCAGATGGAGGGTGGGTGTGAAGGTCGCTGTGAGTCATGTGGCCATCAGAGGACAATAGAGCAGCTACGACAAAGAGACTGGAGAAGGACTGATGGAGACTGATGGAGACTGATGGGGACGGATGGAGACGGATGGAGACGGATGGAGACGGATGGAGACTGATGGAGACGGATGGAGACTGATGGAGACGGATGGAGACGGATGGAGACTGATGGAGACGGATGGAGACGGATGGAGACGGATGGAGACGGATGGAGACAGATGGAGACTGATGGGGACTGATGGGGACTGATGGAGACGGATGGAGACGGATGGAGACGGATGGAGACGGATGGAGACGGATGGAGACGGATGGGGACTGATGGAGACGGATGGAGACTGATGGAGACGGATGGAGACGGATGGAGACTGATGGGGACTGATGGAGACGGATGGAGACTGATGGAGACGGATGGAGACGGATGGAGACGGATGGAGACGGATGGAGAAGGATGGAGACTGATGGAGACTGATGGAGACGGATGGAGACGGATGGAGACGGATGGAGACTGATGGAGACGGATGGAGACTGATGGAGACGGATGGAGACGGATGGAGACGGATGGAGACGGATGGGGACTGATGGGGACTGATGGAGACTGATGGAGACGGATGGAGACGGATGGAGACTGATGGAGACGGATGGAGACGGATGGAGACGGATGAGAGAGAGTTGACCTCTGCTAGCGCTCTGCAAGGTCAACGGCACAACTCTGAAGGAGCATGTGTGGTCCTCCTCCACGTATCATTGATCCTGATTTAATTTCTGATTCTTCTAATGGATGCTGTGTCTTATCATATCCTCAAAAAGTCTTCTCTTATTAGCAGAGTAGGAAAACAGACTTAAACATGGGTAAGGACAAACTCCCGCTAAATATATAATACATAACATTCTCAGCAGATTTACACCACTTGAAACTGACATTGTATTGCATTTCCTTGTAGTTCTGAGTATGTATCTTTATGGCTTATTGCACTTATTGTAAGTAGCTGTGGATGAAAGCGTCAGCTAAATTAAATGTATCATAGCCGTAGGAATGTTTCAGCGAAGACATTGCAAAAGACTGGTTCAAATACAGTTAAATGGGGCTGCATCATTTGGGAAAGATGTACTAATTAGGATCTTTTTGACGGATTGTTTTTCTTCACATCATCTCGCTTGAAATCATATTCATTATAATCGTTATTTTGCCCTTATAAAACAGTAATAATGGCATTTAAGGTCATTTTTAGAGAGCACAAAACTGCAGTAGTTGCTGGTTTATGTTGGGAAGTAAATCAAAGTAGCTGTTTTCTATCTCATCCGTGCTTGTCGCCATTTTTGTTGCAATTGTCTCCATTGTTCTGTCCACAATGTCAATCATATCAATAAAGCTCTAATTGGATTAGAGTCAACAATAAGCACAATCTAAACAATAATTCATTTTAGTTTGAGGTGAAACAATGGTATAGGAAAAGCTTTGTTGTTTGAAATGTCGAATGGATCCGATTAACTCTGTTTTGTCCTTGTTATTATTATTAATGTATTTTATTCCTGGGTCGGAGCTGGACTTTTCATCTCATGATACATGTTGTATCTCTTGCCTATACTTACGAAGACCCTTACTCATTCTTGTCTTTTGTCAAAATGACACACTACTAAACTCCACCTCCAATCCATACTGTATTATTCACACTTAAGCAGCTGATTGTAGGTTCAAAAAGCACTTTTGTTCCCAGTCTTGTAATGGTACCAGTTAGAACCAGCTCTTGTTACCCACGACCAAGGACAACACACACTCCTACACACACTTCATTACACAGTTTCCCATTGACTGATCCCGCATCGTAAACACAGTAAATAAGCTGGATCCTATCGACAGAGGAGGCTATTAAAATAAAACTATCTGTGCGTTTATTGAGGTGTACGCTGTGTCTCTGTGAGTAAACAGATTCTCCGTGGCGTCAGCACTTCTCCCCGGTTGCAGAAACCCTGAGTCTAGGCAACCGTTGGGCTTGGTTACAGTTACCATGGAGATGTGTTTCCGTCAGCAGTGGCTTCATCAAGGGATCGAGGGAAGGAGAGCGCACGGGGGAGATAGTGAGATATGTGACATCATGGAGTAACGAGGGACTGATATAGTGTCTGGAAAAGACTATCACGTTTTTAGGTTTGGACTTAAATGCAGAAACAAAAAGAGGACGGAGTAAAGAGCCACAAGCGAGCTTAAAGAGGATATATTATACTCATTGTCAGGTTCATATTTGTATTTTGTGACATTTCTCCATGATTTAAAGTTCAAAAAGTTATTTATTGTTCTCATACTGCCTGTGGTGCTGTGCAGCACCGGCGCGAGCGGCTCGCTGGTCATGAAACCAAGAGCCCAGTCTCCTCTGATTGGTGTAGCTGGCCCGGACTCTGTGTGTGATTGTACAAGCCGGCTTAGATAATGCCGCCACCGGGGGGGGCCTTAGCCTATCACGTACAATGTGTAAGAGCGCGTAGCCAATAGAAGCCACAAGTGTACGAATAAGATGTCATTAAGTAAGTTGTCCTATATAGATAAACTTTCCATAATGGTGAAAAACTGTGCTTGGAAGTCAACACTAGACCCTCTAATCTGACTTTGTAGATACCTGGCCTCGTGGAGAAGGTTGGCAAAGAAACACAAGGGCAAAATAGCTGATATCAGAGTCAGGGGCGGGGGCAGGTAAGTGCACGAAAAGGGGAGAGAGGTACCCAGACAAGAGAGAGTGTTTAGTGTAAAGAAGGTAACGGAGCGGGAAAACCGGACATACAAAGAACCGAGATGAGGGGGAGGGAGATGGGTGAGGGAAACAGTCGTCAACAAGGGTATGGAGCGGATAATGAGAATTGGAATCATGAAGAGTACAATGAGGAGCAGGGTTCAACTGTGCCCTGATGTAAAACTCCAACGACTTCTCACTGACGTTCCTCATTTATTCCCTCTCGGTTCGTTAATGCATCTCTTCAACTCAGCAGAACCATTTTCTAAAATGATAGCAAGTTTCCCATTCTCGCAGCCCAGAGAAGAAAAACTAAGGTGGAGAAGCCATGCTAATCGTGTGAAATAGCATTCTGGTGCTTTCTGTCCGAGCGGTGAGATGTAACGTCATTGCTGGGCATCAAACCAGCACACCCGCGTAGCGTCTACTGCCAACAAACGCTCTTGCGCTGGATTCACAGCTAGACTGGGCGTGATAACCCGCACACACACACACTCTTCACA
>NW_011369947.1:27748331-27753353 GCF_000735185.1 Notothenia coriiceps | reverse complement strand
GAGTGTAACCAAAGAGTATGTCGTAGAGACATATCATACAAATAAGTGAGAGACAGGATTTGCCGAACAACCTCGAGGACGGGGGGGGGGGAGGGACACTCTGTGTCCGCTTTAGGTCGGGCTTTGGTCGGGCTCGTGTGTGTGTGGTGGGACCGACAACACACAGTCCGACTCTTTAGTCGCCTCGACGTCGACTCTTTTCTAACTCACACAACACACACACACACACACACACACACACACACACACACACACACACACACACACACACACCACACACACACCACACACACACACACACACCACACACACACACAACACACACCACACACACACACACACACACACACACACACACACAACACACACACACACACCACACAATGAATTGATAATGGGTTTATACAGGTGATATGGGGGTTCTTCTTTTTTTACCTTTTTCTCTTTAGAGGGTTGCTCCGCAAGACCCTGATTCCACACAGACGACGACTCGGATGGTATATAACAATAATATATAATATAACGTGACAATAAATATAACAAAACTATATGACTTGTGAATAACTAGATGACGACTATTTATTTTTTTGGATTTTTTGGGATGTACCGCTAATTTGTCTAGGACATAGAACGAATAAAGAGGAGACTGGTGAAATAGAAATGACTTGACAAATCGTAGGATATGTAGTGTAGGATATGTAGTGTACATTCACTTAATGGTCACAACACTCACAAGCACTCAAGTTATACAATTAATATTAATTATCATTCCCTTGTAGAATCCTAATCACATCACTCAAAGTCTCGTCCACATTATTAATAAACTGGATTTTGATTTTACAAAGAATACTTACAGGAGACTCCTCCTGTACCCCTAAAACGATGTGAAAAAATAAAGGAGGTAAAAATGTGTTGTGTTTTACCTCAGGTGATACCCGGTTTTGATGTGCATCCAAAGACAATCCCAAGTACCGTCCTGCCTAACGTCAACGAGAGTCCTCCTCATATATTATTCCACATAATTGGGACGACTCGGGATAAATGACACGGTATGCTGTGTGGACCGTGTCAAAACAATAATATAACGGTGCTGACAAACTATTGACTGTAAAATAGGAACGGATGATTCCACACAGACGTTGATAACATTAAAATTTATTGAGTCAATTGCTTCCGACATATTGTGCTCGTGGTTTTAGTTCGAAGTCAGATGAGGGTAGTAGAGGCAGACTCCAGCCTTCCGATTTGTCTGCCGTTAGTAAATGTCGCCTGTCGCCCTTCAAAAAGGAAGAAGAAGAAGAGAGCCAAAAACCGCTAGGACGTGAAATGTCCACCGTATGGCGCGGTGGATGACATGAGCGGCATTCAACAAAGCGCCGGACGTTCTTTCAATATATCCTGTACTCCAATCTGCAAAAAATACGATTTGATTTCGAACCCTGTGTTTTAGACAGACCTATAGACACTGGACGTGACATACTTTATTAGTGTATTTTTGCACTTCCACATAGGTCCCCATTACAGGCACCAGTAAGTCTACCTGCATCACACCTAAGGAGAGGTTGTCTGGATAGGGACGTTGGAGACGGTCCAGTAGTCCGGAGGGTGAAACGACGCGAGATGCGGGTCGGGATGAGCTGGGCGGGGCTGGCCTAAATTCATTGAAGTGTCGCTCTTAGACGTGGAGCGTACTACGGGGAACGTCGTGCCCACGGGTCCCCGTTTGAGAAAGGGAGGTTGTGACTGAGTTGTCCTGGCTTCCGGTCAAACCAAGTGTGAGTAGAAGTCCTAAATCATAAACTCAGATATCGAGGTCAGTAAGTGCACCTAACTTTTCAGGGCTATTACGCGCTGACGTTTCGCCTGGCTCTTTCCGAGAAGTCTTCCCGTGACTGATCCTACATCTAGAGTCGGCCGCTAAGTTCTAATGACAGCAGTTCCGTGCCTTACGTATTGTATTCGCTTTGCAGATAAGAAGTTCGCGACTCTCATGTGTTTTATGTTTCGTTCAACTACACAGAGATATTTCATTTCCTGTTTCTTTAACTTCACAGTCAAATCCATTGTCATTGTACTTTTTTCTAAACAATAAACTTCGTTATGCTCTATTTTCAACTTCACAGTCAATTGACACCTATCATCCATAACTTTATAATTTACTATATGTAGCACGTACTTCATGATGTTTGTGGTCTTTTGTCCGTTCTGTCAAGTTCAGCTCTTAGCTAACTCTAAGGGATTAGTTGTTTTAGTTCGGGGTGGATTAAAGTAAGTACGGTAGGACTTAACTATTTTACAGGGTAAACCTGACCGAGACTCCTTTTAGTGACTAAGGGACACCCATCCTGAACTTATTGTGACACAGTTGATTAATTAAGTTCTCGTTTGCTTTCACGACCTGGATACACGTGAGTAATTAGTGTATAGCTTAATCTACTTTAATTAAATTTGTGTTCAATTTCTCGTACCGTATCTACTGCCCTTCCAAACGTGTCCAATTAGATAGGCCGACCTCCATGCTTGTTCCGTATTTAGGTGGTGATTACAGTAATAAGTTAATAACATACCGAAGAATCCATGACGTATTATAATGGTGAGCAGAACTACGGCATGTGGGTCCCGAATACTCGACCTGAGACAAGGCCCGGACACAAATGTACGCTCGACCAGGTCCTCGAAAAGTCCGTCAGCTTCCACGCCGTATCCTCTTTATCCCCACTTGCACAATATAAATCTATTTTAGTAGACCTCAACAATGGAATTATGATCAGTAGAAATGGCCATGACATGGGACCTTTAAAAAGTAATCTACTTTGTTATTTAAAGATTTTTGTCTAAAGTGCCTTTATTCCAGAGAGGGTGTTAAATGAGAGATAGAGGGGAAGACATTGCCTTAAAACTTCGGCGGGCTCGGGTTTAATTCAAGCCCACCTACTAGCTACTGTAGTGACAACTCCTGTCATTTATTGCATCTCTGCTTAAATGATTAGATCATTTCACCTACATTAAATCAAATGAAATGATGTTGATGGTTAAATCAGCTTCACATGTAGGCCTACTGAGTTCTGAACTTGCCATTTAGATCTATAAAGGCCTTGGGGCTATCTTGTTGATTTAATTAAACACAATATATGTACTCCACTATGCTGTTGTAGTATTAACTTTATCTGAAGCTCTTAATATGATTGCTCATATTTCAAGCCATCTTTTTCCCAGCCCCTTGCTTTGGATCATTTTCATCAACCGGCCCCCATTCCAAACTAATTGAATAGCCCTGATTTAGATGTTCGTTAGTCATTTTTTGCACAGAGAAATATGAACCTATTAAGATTCATGCTACAAAATATTGACTTTTGGTACCTACTTTATGATATTTTTTGAACAGGAGAACTAGCATCCATGTTCACTTCAGCAGCAATGTGTGGTTTATGCTGGTCCATTTGCAGCACCAATTTGAATTTCAAGCCCTCCTGACTTGCTGCATTCAAAAGCAATCAATGCTAATCAAGCTGTGGGATGCAGCAGGTTTGATGTGATTATTGAGATTCCAGTCGTCTTGCTACTCTCTCCGGGGAATCAACCCCTTGCTCTTTCTCCTCCTCTGACTCTACCCACCCCCTTACAGCGATCACCCCTCGTATCGACCCGCACCAAGTCCGCTTTCACCTGCACCTCAAGCCGATTATACAAACGCTGAGAAAGTGATCTACGACTCCTAAAGTCAAGCGGTGCCTGCCCCAGTGCGGCATCCTTCCTCAGCTTGCTTTTTTCCTGCCTCCTATAAGGAAGTATATTTCACAGAGACGTCAAACGAAATCTTCATATTTTATTTGTCCAATATGATTTTGATACAGCTTCTGCTTCAGGCAACAACAATGTCAATTGCAGTGTTTGAGCGAAGACATTCTTCTCCATCGATGAACAATCTAGCGCAGGGGTGGCCAACCCGCGGCTCTCGAGCCGCATGCGGGTCTTTGCCTAGTTTCATGCGGCTCTTCAGTTCATATCGAATTTTATATGTGTGAGTTTGGGGGAGAGACACTGACTCCTGACTAGTGTTGCACGGTGTACCGATACTTGAAAGGTATACCGCGATACCCTGCCGTTAAAAACGTTACGATTCCTCCGTTTCATTAGTATCAGTATTCAGTACTTTAAGAATGACGGGGGGAAGTACTCAGTTGAGAAAGCGCCGTTTTAGAGCCGTGTGTGTTCAGCGCTCTGCTTCCACTCCCTGAACTGCAGCCGTGCCTGCAGTCCCTCCCCTCTCAAGCACGCTCTAAGCCCCTCCCCTCTCTCGTGCACGCGCTAGCTGCCAGAGCATGAGAAAACGAGGAAGCCATGGACTGCAAGTGGGGAGGCAACTGCGCCAGCTGCGCTACTGTCGGCTTGTTGACAAAAAGATGCCAGACAGCGAATTTTGATGTATTTCTTAGCTATATCTCTGACAGTGAGGAGGCAAAAGCCTACCAAGACACCAACGGAGGCCTGTCTGTAAGAAATGTATTAAATTTTTATTTAATACTGAATTCGTTGTCAATTATTTTATTTTTTGTGGTCATTGTTTAAAAGTTATGTGTTATGGTACTCCTGGAGTGATAATAAAGCACAATAATTACATTTAACACTGTTCTCCCTTATTTTTTGTAGAGAAACGGATCGAAAAAGAATCGGAATCGCAATTCCTGGACTGGAGAAACCAAGAAAATGTTGGGTATCGTGACAAGACTAGCTCGTGACAGTTAAACCTGATATTTAGTAGGTCTTGTTAAAGTATTGAATGCTGATAATTCCTGACTAATTTGCCGGTCAAAGTTGTTTGGGCTTGGATAAAATCGGCTCCGATTTACTTTCGTCCCGGCGTCTCCCTATGTGTGTATGTATGATGGTCTCAGGTGTCACTATGAGAGGATGACAGCGCTTCTAATGTTTGATATGTGGCCAAGAGCCAATCACAATATCACACCTGCGATGCAGTGAACCAATCGACCCTTGAGGGGAAAACTAATCGGCGTGATTAAA
>NW_011369947.1:27726170-27748301 GCF_000735185.1 Notothenia coriiceps | reverse complement strand
TATCTCTCAGAGGGGCGTGGGGAGGGGGTCCTTATTTTCATCTAAAGTAGACAGAGAATCAGCACTTTGGAAACAGGGCTGAAACAGAGGGGATTATGGGATGCTACAATGATCTGTTTGGTATTTAGAGCAAAACACTTCAGAGACATCTTTTGTATATATCTGACATCTGTAATATATTGATGGAAAACAGTATAATAGGGGACCTTTAAATTCCGTAGCAAACTTAACTATTTCAAGCCAAGCCGAGAAACGAGTGCCTTTTTTTGTTTCAATAAACATTTCATAATGTGCAACTCTAATCCAGGAGAAAATCAGTTTCCCTTGAAACATAATTGAGAATGTAGTTTGGTTGTATGCAAACATAACCTTATTGTTTACAGGGTTGGTTGAAGGTGGAAGTATCTGTATCTGTTCTGGCATAATTAAATCTGAAAAACGAGGGCAAGAGCTTCTAGGAATATATTATGACTCAATATTATAAGTAATGTAAAACAATAAATATGTACTGTAATGTAAAAGGAAACTGTACTCACCTTGAAGAACTTTCCCAAAGCAATGTAGTCCAGTCCGTCGGAGCAGTTGAAGACCACACATTGCTTAGCCACAGCTTTGGCCAAATCTTTGGTCGTCTCTGTTTTTCCTGTGCCAGCCGGGCCCTCGGGGGCCCCTCCCAAATGGAGACTTAGGGCCCCAAACAAAGTGCTGTGGTAGGGGGAACAGACAGGAGAAAGCTTGTAAAACACCTTAAGCGCTTTCAGTGATAAATGAAACAAGATATTCCTCATCAAATGATAATGTGTATTTTTTTGTATCCATAGACACGTCAAAATAACTTGCTGACAAACCACTTGGTAAATGTTAATGTTACTTCAGACTACCAAAATCAAATGTTTCTATGTAATGTCATTGTTTGCGCTTAATACAGTTACATTTATGGATGAACTGATGATTATGTAAAGGATTTGGAAACTTATGCCATTTGACATAATGTTTGTTGCCATTTGACATAATTTTTTTTTTTGAAAAAAAACATTTTAAACAACTAAATTGTAATATTAATCTAAAGTGCAATTTCCTAATAATTTTTGGAGACTGTGTCAGCCAAGTTCTAGCAGTGATCTTTAAAAAAAATGCAAACTGCCCTAGAGGCTAGCTGAAGAACATTTTGCACAAAGAAACATGTTTGATCAATTTAAATGAACTCCCAGAAGCTCAGCAAGAAAAACTAAATATTGTCACTGAAACTGATAAGAAATGGACAAGAAAATGAATTTAGAATCCAAATAGGGCTAAGAAGAGACAGAATGACAAGTGTTTGATTTATAATGTAGGGATATCCGGCATGTAAGTATTTCCAACCTGGGGTTTGTAGAGTCATCAGACAGTGTTTGATCTGCAAACACCTACGCGTTATAAAAAAAAAGGAAGCCAGTGATCTGTTGATGGGAAGTTTCTTTACCGGTAGCAGCGGTCAGTAAGGGGGGTGATGACCAGGCGTGGAGTGTTCCCCAGGTATTCATAACCATAAGGCAAACCGGCATTGATCATCTTAGTCTGAAGTTGGTTCTCCTGCAAGGGGTGTGACACAGAGTTTACAAGGAGTAATACAGTAGTATGTATTATTAGTTTTAATAGAGTGGTGCAAGAATGAGTCATACTTTTAGAAATGAGTTAGCAATTTAGCAAGTCATTGGTTTTTGGAATTAGTTTTTGGTTAGATGCCTGAAGTAAGGTCTGTGGTTGACACAAGCTTACAATATTTTGTTCTGCGAGATAAAATATGTCAGTAAAATACCCACCCTGAAAGGTTTAGGTGTCTTAAAACTGCAGTGGGTAACTACTTAAAGGAGCCCTATTGTGCTCATTTTCAGGTTCATATTTGAATTATGTTCCTCTACTGCGACATGTTTCCATGCTTTAATGTACAAAAAGGTCTTCATTTCTCTCATACTGCCTGTGCTGCAGCACCTCTTTTCACCGACTGTCTGAAACCAGAGCCCAGTCTGCTCTGATTGGTTGGCTAGCCGGCTCTGTTGTGATTGGGCAACCTTTTAGAGAAGTCCCGACCCTCAGCCTATCAAGTACAATGTTTTGGAGCACTATTACATTACATTGCATTTAGCTGACGCTTTTATCCAAAGCGACTTACAATAAGTACATTCGACCAGGAAGATACAACCTTGAAGAAAACAGAATCATATAAGTACATCAGGTTTCATAGAGCCAAACATTTCAAGTGCTACTCAACTGGCTTTAGATAAGCCAGTCCTTTATTAGTATATACTGTAAGTGCTCTGTTAGCACTAGCCAATAGAAGCGCGAGTGTTACAGTGATGTCAATATGTTACGGAACTTTGATGTAGTTTCCTACAGCCTAAAGTTTGCGTTTGACTTGTGACGATTGCATTTGCGCTTGAACTATTATAAAGTGATGTTAACATGTAAGTATGATAAGTGTGTGTTTGCCACAGACCTTGTTTCTGCTATATTCCCAAATACAAAAAGCCGAGGGAATCCTAGAAATGTAAACTTCCAGGTGGGCCTACGACAAAACGTCATCCCTGCACCACTCTTTAATGATTCCTCCTTTACATACCACCCAATAGTAGCGCAGTTGGCTAAGCCACTCAAAGTCATTCTCGTCTTTTATTCCCTTTTTCACAAGTGTAGCGAGCACATCCCGGCCGTGCACGTCCAGCACGACGAGGGCTCCGAGGGTCACCCGGTTCTGCTTGGATAGCTTTCCGCGAACGAGTGAGACGATGTCGTCAATCTGTTTGTTGTTCTGCTCCAGGTAGGCATCTAAGGCCTGAGGAGGGGGGGGAGAGGCGTGATTAAATGGAAGGCAGAGCATGATGGAGAGGAAGCTATCAAGACTCCATCTATAAACTGAAGGTCACGAGTTTGATCCACTGCTATGTCTATCACTGTCAAGATGTTCATGAGGACAACACCACCCTTTTCCTTCTTTTGTAAGTGCATTGCTGGCAGGGTATAATCTTGTGTCTTGGAGGATATCATAAGACAAAGATATCCTGTTACAACTGTATAATACAGCCGCTCACTGCAGACCTCTGCTGGTTACGTTTACTAAATAAGACGTGGCAGCTGATGAGACACAGGCGCTCTTATTTGATCCAACATTTTTAAAAGAGTTTGAAATCCTCATTCAGATCACCTGTTTCAATATCTATCTCAGTCTGCATGTTTAACGTTGAGCCACAAGGTTATAATTACCGTAAATAAGACATTTATTGAAAGGTCATTTCTCATGTATCACTTTGTTGACTTCATCTTGAGAACAAGTGATGGGTCAAATACTGTAAGTGCTTTCACTCAAATACTGTATTTGAGTGCAGTTTTGAGGAACTTGAGGGTTTCCTCTCAATGATATGATATTTCTACACCACAGAGGGAAATATTCTTCTTTTAATTCCACTCCGCAAGTCTTTACGTTAGTACCTTTAGAGATTTAGATTCTTATACAAAATACTAATCAATTGATACATGATTTAATACATATTAAACTAGCCAGAAATATGTAGACGTGATGCAAATGTGCTCCACCTTTACCAGTTGCAATATTAAATGAATAATGCATCAATAATTATAATGCAGTAAGTAAGAAATATTATATTTCTGAAATTGATCCTGCATAATGAATAATGTTTTTTTTGGTAATACCTGTGTGCTTTTATTTGAGTTACAACATGAATGCATGCTTTATACATTTCTACTGTGTAGTATCTTCCACACTGTAAATGTTTTGTTTAGGCAGTTTCTCGTGCTCTGACATACTTTACAGTATGTAGCCATGGTTACAACAACTTTGATACAGACATGTGACTTCCAAGCATTCGGTAGATTATGCCTTTCAGATACTACAGTAGTGGTTGCCTTGGTTACACCTTTGATCCAGGCATCATGGAACTTCAGAGCATTGTAAATGTAGGGAAACATGCTGCTCTGCTTCCTTTCTAACAGAGTTAAGCATGTGGGATAGATCTGTCTGTTAAACAAAATGTGTTTCCGTTGGACGATAACAACTTTTTTTCTCATGATAGGAACGACTCTAAATTACATTTTTTAATAGTACAGGTCAAGGACGGGCACTTTTTCAATCCAGATAGTTACAATAGTCTTTCCGTTCTTTCGGTATTGCGTCAAAAACAGCATTAACAGTTAGAATGAAAGATCTTAGGCATTGTATCTTAAGTACCACACAATGGAAAAGAAAAGTTGATCACCTTTGGTCCTGAATGAATGGCTAAATTAATATCCTTGGTCCAGTAGACCTGTGAGACGCAGAGCACGGTCTGGCCCGGCCACGCACGCACCCAGTTGATCCTCAAATCTTTGGGGTACGCCTCGATAGCCTCCCCAACTACCTACAACGACCACAAGAGGGACAGAGGCTTTCACTAGATTTGAGGGATTATGTGGGGAGAAGTCTTGGAAGCAGAGACTCAAGCTCCTTCCAAATTAGTATCTCGCCTGCATGAATTTAGTTTCTCAATAAATCTTAGGCCGTCAAGAAGAATCAAGAAAATTGCATCACAGAATATATGTCATGGTTCTGAAAATAGGCCAATCAGTATTAGCTAAATAGCATCCCAACATTGATGCATCATAATGTTATTTTAACTGACTGACTGAACAGCTGACTAAATGCTGTGATGGCTTATTCCCTTCACTTTTGGATCTTTATTTGGAGCAAATTGTATGAAGGAAATGTATATTTGATAGAAAAATAACTAAAATCTAATATTTTTTTGATTAAATACAATATATATATAAATAAACTATATATGTCTGGCCCTTGATGTGTTTTTTTTGTGTGGCAGTTTGACACAGCAGCTCTTGTGAATATAAATCTCATTTGAATACCACCATATGTTTTTGTATTTAAGTTAAGCGGACACCAAAAATGACAAACACACCTTGTGCAGGGAGGCCATCATGCCATTCTCCAGTTCCAGGAGCCACTTCTCCACCTGGCCCCTGGTTTTGGAGGTGGAGATGACGTCCAGCAGCTCTACCGTTTCCCCCTCACTGCTCTTCATGTGGGTGATGTCCAGCGCTTTGGTGAACACCACGCTAGCAATACCTTCAAAGCACTTCTTCAGATGAGGCTGCACTCTGGAGGAGAGGAAGGCAAGAACATCTAATTACTTCCATATTGTGTTATATCCAAGTTATATTTTACAGTGGCCCTCGGCATTTAGAGATTGTATGCACTTTCACATTTCACAATTACGACGCCATATTAGGACCACTGAAGGTAAAATACAGGGCAGGGGAGAGGTAACATTTTGTGATTTTACCAGATTAAGCTTGTAAATTTGTCATATTATTGGAGCATTTCCTTTTCTGTTTCTAATATATTTATGAGTTTTTTCTCCGAAATCTAAAATATTATTCTCAGCGATATCCATGATTGTTTCTTCCAAATGTAACAACTTTAATCTTGTATTTCTTTAGTTGTTCCCTATATTAGCTCTCTAACCTGGCTCTGTAACTCTGTAATGTTTTTTATCTGTGACACACACAATGGAAACACTGATCTTCTCAATTTAAACGAATGCAGCTTTTTTCTCCGGCCGCATAATTGCCCAAGCTTTATTCACTTCATATTGCTATAGGCAACCCCTAGAGTGAAGATGGTTTATTAGCCTACGTTTAAACTCAGTGTGCACGCAGTCTTTTGGCAGATAATGACTGTAACATTTAGAACACGAAAGACTAATGATGCACCAAGTCTGAACACCCTCCTGTGAAATTGAAAAAATGAAAGACTGCTGACATGAAGCAAGAGAAGAACTGTGTGTAGAAGAAACCGTTATCCCTGTCTCCCTTTTTTTTTAAATTAATTGTTATAAGACAATTGCTTTTTAGTGTTGCTGCTGCTCCACCTGAACACCAGCTGCTGAAAGGTCAAACTAAGCCATGCTTAATGAGATAACTAGAGCAAGTGCAAATTCATGCTCATATGTTGATGATTGCCCTCGCTGTATTTCATCCCTAAATAGCACAAAACAGTGGTAAAAGAAAAGAAAGAGGCTCGCAAGTGGACCTTGAGTCAAGCTACTGTTTTAAAGGTCACTAATTAATTTGAACAGTTATTTTTAGTGTTGAGTTATTCTTTAAAAGGTCATGGAAGCACTTGGGGGGGTTGCCCACTCTCATTTTTCTCTCACACTTCCTAGAACATTTAAGGAATACATTTATTAGAATATGTCGGGGGAACTGTGATACCATGCAGCTGCGCCCCAAAAAACTTCTGCCAGACTTTTATTGTTCTTTACTTTCACAGCATGTCCTGCGACTTTTGTCGCTGCACAAAACTATTCTTGTCTTTAGAATCAAGATTGACAGGTTTTATTGTCATATGTATGGTGGCAAACAAAGGAAAATCCGTAACAACATCCCAAAACACGTGGATAAGGAGAAACGCACTGCAGTTTCAAAAACGGTGCAAATATAAAAACACAAATGGGCCAAAACAAATGCAAATTACAAAAAATCTTAACCAACTTGAATACACATGCGCAGAATGAAAGTCTGCGAGAGTGACAGTTGGCCAACTTTATAATCCCTGAACGTGAATAAATGCACCAGTTCCGACTGTGTGCAACACTTTTTATTGTCCCCCTTTCCATTCTGTTTTGTGCTTCTTGCAGCGTTTTCTTTTTTTAGCGTTTTGTGTTTGCAGTGTTTTGTTTACGCAGCACTTTTAGTAAATGCTGCACATGTTTCTACATTTGCATGCGTTTTAGCACATTTGTGTTTTCTTATTTTTATCAATTTTGAAAGTGTAGTGTTTTGGCCGTTGTAATGTGTTTGCCCCTCTCGGCCACCTTATTTATGCATAAAATCGACAGTGTAGTTATTGGCAATGAAAATCTTAAGTCCCAGGCCCCGAAAGAGGGCAACATATGATATATTTAAGACATAAAGAAATAAGGAAATAAAATAGTGATACAATGGTGCAAGTAAATGCAGGAATAAGTAAACATGTCCAAAGTAATATAACTGCACCTTCTTATTAGAATAGTCCTTCTTATTGTTACTAACTAATCTTGAATGTCACACAGTAAACAAAGTCTTTTTTAAACTTGCTTCATATCTATATGTTTCTCTTTCTTGTTCTCGCTGTGGGCGAAAACGTTCTGGAAAAATTGAAACAATTATTTAAAAGCTCAAGCAATAATACTTTGGCCTTTGGCACCTTCTATCCCTGAAATACCATTGACCATTAACTCAAATTTGCAAGAAATTATAACTTGAACTTTCCCAACAATACACTTCCAACGCCCCCACAGCGGCATTCAAATCCCCTCTCTGCAGAGGAGGTCACAACTGTGTGCATCTGTAATGATGTGATGACAATTCCCAGATGTGAGAATAAAGGGAAAGTAGAGTTCAAATGAAAAGAGAAAAGAAGATAGTAAAAAGGAAGATGATATTTTGTCAGGAATCAAATATATTATTAACCAAATGCCCTTGGTCAAAAAGACAAGGGTGGGTTATCAGCAGGACTTTGGGGGCTGAGTATGAGTTGTAGTTAGCTGAATATTGTAAGCCCCAACATCAATCTCCGTAATACTTTTTTAGGTAATGTCAAATGCTGAATATCTAATTTGAGTCTTTTTTGTGTGCCACTAATGCTCTAATATTGTTAATGTTGTGTGCTAGTTTTAGCCATTTACCTTGTGGGGTCTTTGGTCTCTGAGAGGATTTCCAGCAGCTCCTCATTAGACAGGAAGAAGAACCGTGGAAAATAGAGACGCTTCTTCTCCAGGTAGCTGTTGAGGCCTTTCAGGATCATATCCAGAAGCTCGTTGGACTTTTTGAGCTTCTCTAGCATCTTGTCGATGGCGATTACTGCCAAGACATGCATGTCCTAACACAGAGAAGTGAGAATAGAGTACATTTTACATTTTGGTTTAAGTTATTTTAATTCATTTCAAAATAGTACGTTGTTTTTGTGGTCAACTACCAACATCATCACAACTCGTGGTTAGGATCAGCATCAGGAATTAAGCAGGACAAAGCGAAAATCTCAGAATGCTCCTAAGGTGCAAAAATACCACAAAGGTTTCATTAGTAAATTAATTAATTAATAATACATTCATAATAAAAAGGTATATTATAAAGAAAATACATGAAGAAAAAAGAAAAAAAAGGGGAAAAAAAGCAACTTTGGAAGTGCCATCCAATTGTTGCAAACCTTTTTTGCATTTTCCACAATTAATTCAACTTCGTATTTTTTTCTTTTATATATGTATCTGTTCTATTTCCTTGCTTTTTATTGATACTTACTTTACTTTGTAAAGCACTTTGTTGTTTGTAAAAAGCGCCTTATGAATAAATCAAGTTCAATTGAGCTTTCTCTAATGGGTCACTGAAGCCTGGATGTGAAAAAGCAGCAATTTTCTCGCATTATCTCCTCTGACAGGTACATCTCGACTTTTGCACCAGGAGTAGCACCCTCTCTGCAAAGTGGCCGACGTGATGCATAAAAGCATTTGACCTTTTGGATCTACAAGCTTTGCCTTGAAATGAAATACTAAAACACTGCAATATCTTTCTTTAGCTAACAGGCTCCATGCTCCACAGTGAGGCCCCCTTGAAACAAAGCACTCTTCAAAAATCTATGAAGAAACAGTAATACATATTTTACCTGAGGCATGTCTCACAACTCAAAAATATTTCAGCTATGATATAATTGTATCTTTACTAAAACTCAATATTCTTTGGCACCAACCGGAAGAATCTAAATATAAAGCCTAATCTACAAGGTCAGACAGTGAATGGCAGAACCTACTCAAAAGGAACATTTTAGAATTAAAGCGCATATAATCTTCTCAATGTAATAAAATAAAATGCAGAAATGAGCAAAATTCTGAGCTAGTGTAGCCCAACTTAATGCAATAATACAAAAATGATTTACATAACCACTCATTTAAATAATCATGGTGTGTTTTTTAAGACATTCCGTACCAAATAAGGAGTCTGTAGAATTTCGATAACATTTTGACATATTGTGCTCATTTTCAGGTTCATATCAGTATGTAGTGTCTCTACTGTGACATGTCTCCATGCTTTAATGTTCAGAAAGCTCTTTATTTTTCTCATACTGCCTGTGCTGCAGCACCTCTTTTCACCCTCTGTCTGAAACCAGAGCCCAGTCTGCTCTGATTGGTTAGCAGGCCGGCTCTGTTGTGAGTAGTCAACCTCCTAAAGATTTCTCGCCAATTAGCATATCACCTACAGCGTAGCGCGAGTGAGTGAGTGTTACATAGTGATGTCACTATGAAACGGAAGTAAACAAAGGAGTCCAATGGAGGCGTTTCAGGCAGAGCGGGTTGTGTGGCAGGAAAACTTCCTCAAAAGTGATAAAAAAACAGCTCTGCTTCTCCTGGTGAGAAATATAAAATAATCTTTGTTTTGTTGCTCTAGTTTTTAAATGATCACTAACCCAGTCCGTCTATAAACATCTTATTATAGAACATTTCACCCTGCAAAAATAACACTAACCCTTTGCACAATGCAACACTTGACAACATAGCTTTTTCAAAAAGGAACAATATGCTGTGAGGGGAAACAGCTGGTTTTGATTAGCTAACTCTCATGTTTGTTTGATGCGATCGATTTGCCTTGAGCCGTTTCTTTTTACATCAGACTTTTCACCTCTCCTGGCAACATGCAACATGTAATGTCAAAACAGAACCATTTCAAAATCAATAGGAAGTCTTCAAAAGTTCATGTACAGCTGAAAGACAACAATAGATGACATTACAGTTATGGTGTATCGTGGCAATGCAACTCAATGTGAATAGGAAAGAATGAGAATGTTGGGCGTTTGAGAAATAGAAAATAATTGTACAGAATGAAAAGTAAATTCTCTCTGGGAAAGCAGCAAAGAAGAGGAAGCTGAGTATAGCATTGCTTTGACTTGGCACAGTTTCTGGTTTGCATTAAATATAAAGGTCACTGTCCATTAAAAGGAGGCTCAGCCACTGAAATACTTTGAATGAAGTGCTGTTTTGAAACTACAACCACAGAGAGCATCTAGAATGAGAAAATAATTATTTTTGATCCCTCATGATTTGCTATTGATTTCTTATGATGAGTGAAAGCAGCGGCTGCTGACTCATGCCAAAGCCACTTTTCCTCCCCCTGGGCTTAGCATGTAATAAATAAAAGTAATAAACAAATGCCATGAATGAGAGATGAAAAACATTTAGATCAGGTTTTTCTTTTTTTCTTTAAGGGAATAGTCTGTGGAAAATACTCAAGCTACGGTAAGCAACTGACTTTAAAGGCTAAATCGCAGACATTGTGTTTCATTGAGGCATCTGATTGAGTGTGATTCCAGCTCTTTATAGATTTCATCAGGACAATGTTATAACTTTTTTTTGAGTGAGCCAGCCAGAAGCTATTTATGAGCACATGAAGGGATAACAATGCGCTAATGTCTGTATTGTGCCTGATAGTGTGTGTTTTATACACCAAACAGATGGCTTCAATGGGGGACAGCAACTGTTTATAGCTGATATGGCAGCTCTGCAATCTGTGTGGGGGAAATACATTATCGAAAGAAAACATTTGTCTTTGTTGGAATCTAAAACACACACACAAACACACAAATGGTGCATGGACTGCATTTATATAATGCTTTTCCATTCTTTGTGACCACTTGAAGTGCTTTAACATAAGTCAGCATTCACACATTCATACAGAGGTAGAGGCTGCCAGAGAAGGCGCCCCTGCTCAAAGAGGCCAACACTCACCCACCGTTACACACCTTTGGCCATCAGGAGCAATGTTGGGTTCAGTATCTTGCCCAAGGACACTTGGACATGTTGAATGCATTGGCTGGGGATCGAACCAACAACCTCCTGATTTGAGGTGGAACATCTACCCAGTGTTGTAAGAAGTACTCTGATCCTTAAGTAAAAGTAGAAATGCTATGTTCTTCAGATGCTCCATTATAAGAAAAAGTCCTGTGTTTAAAATGTTACCTGAGTAGAATTACAGAAGAATTATTAGCTAAATGAACTGAAAGGTCCCCTATCATACTCTTTATCAACAATAAATTAAAGGTCTCAGATATATAAAAAAACATGTCTCTCAAGTGTTTTGCTTGATCACAGTGGCCTAATCAGGTTTTGAAATAGATGGATCAGGACAAAAAGAGAGAGAATCTTTTTCCTGAAACCTTCCGAATCTCTGTACACAGGGGGACACTTATTTATGTATGAAATACATGAAAAAGTGGATTTTGCATAATAGGGGACCTTTAAAGTATTTTTTTTTTAAAGTACTCTATATGCAACCAATACATGTAAGAGAAGTTTAATGTTGTAGTCCATCAATGTGGAGCGAATACTTATTTTAAAAGGCCCTATTATGCTTTTTAGGGTTTTCCCTTTGCTGTAGAGGGCTATATTGCTGTTTGTGCATGTAAATGCTCTGCAAAGGCTAACATCCCTGCTAACTGTCCCTCCAGAGGGAGTTTCTCTTCTTCACACTCCCAATCAGAGCAGACTGGGCTCTGGTTTCAGAAAGAGGGTGAAAAGAGGTGCTGCAACACAGGCAGTATGACAAAAATAAAGAGCTTTCTGAACATTAAAGCATGGAGACATGTTGCAGTAGAGACACTAAATACTAATGTGAACCTTAATTAGCATAATAGGTCCTCTTTAACATTTGTGTTTTAAAAAAAGTAACTATACAACAATATAAGTGTTAAATAAATGTAGTGCACTGAAAAGTACCATATTTGCCTCTGAAATGTAGTATAAAAAAGCATAAAATGAATACCCAAGTACCTAGTATAGTATAGTACGTAAGTACAGTACAGTACTTGAAGGAGCCCAGTTACATTCTATCACTTCAACCACATCGGAGCCACAGCTGCCTCTAACATACACACTTGACATCAAATATAACCCTGTATGTTCAACGCACATTCTGCAGAGCTTTATATCTGCATGGGCATGAGTAGTATGCTATTCTTTTGCTGACTACTATTGTCTTATTATTTCTGGCTCTATTAGTAAACAATATGTCAATCCTCTTCTGCATGAGCTCAGATGGTCAACTGTGTCTCGCTGCCTCAGCTCATTAGAGGGGTCAAAGATTTGAGGTGCAACACATTTTAAAGAAAGGGTTCATAGACATACGTCTTTTTCTGCAATGCATGCAGTAATACAGAAGATACATGATATATTGAAGAAGGCAGCAAATCAAAAAGAAAACTAAAAAGAAAGTTGTAAGGTGCTGCTGGAGGATCAGTGGAACTTGAGCAGCTCCCTGTGGTTGATCTGATATTAACAGGTGAATTGTGGGTAGGAGAGCCTCTCTGTTGCTGCCCGCCTTTTTGCTCACTCCTTTCTTTGGTATATACTATAAGAGTTGAGATGATTCCAATTTCATGCACTGCTGATCAATGCCATGGACGAGATGAAGGGATGTGTTCTTTGTCAAGATTGTGATGCAGTGTACGCCTATGCCTGGGGTTAGTTGTTCCCATAGCTGGCCTACATGGTGTGGGGAGTGAGACTGATCAGCTTCGAACATGGCAAGGAACTGGGGTTGCATGAAAAGATCAAAGTGTAAATCAGTGGTTCACAACATTTTTCCTCAAGGGACTCCTTTTATATCATTAAGTCAACTGACTGGTGACATGGTTCATGTACTTTTTGTAATGTATTTATTGTATAACATAAACAAAACAGATTAATTCTACAATCAACCAAAACAGTGAAAGCAATAACTGCAGGAATGTGGTGTTTAACAAGCGACTAGAGTTATTTCAACGCAGAGTATTTCCTGTGAATATTTCATCAGGGATTAGTTTTCTTCACGGACCCCTGTGAAGCTTTGGTGACCCCCAGTGAGGGCTTGAGACTAAATGATGAAAACTAGTAGAGCAACTGATTAGCTTTCTTTCATTCAATATTAATATGAATATGAACCTGCAGTATTGAACACTTCCCATTATTAGCTGAAAACATTTCAAAGAAAGCTCAAACTAAAAAGCCATCAGCCATCTTTCTAGTTTGTGAACTCGGTATACATTCCCTGCAAAAATTGCATTGCCTTCCCAGGGTCAAAACAAAACATGTAAAGCTACTTTTAGCTTCTATTCAAGGTCCAACTTTCTGAATATCTGAAGTCTGCCCTAAGTTATCTTAAATCAAGTCATTCGCGCTTCAATCCTCTTCACTTTTGCTTTTCCAGAAGTGATCTAACTATATTTTATTATTATACAGGGTATATGCCGGAATCCTGAAGTCAAATGTAATATCTTTTAAGACCTTTTTTAAGACTCTTTCCATACATTTTAAGACCTCATCGCCACTTGGAGTTTTAACCGGTTACATTGGCGACACACTTTACCTCACATTTACTATATACAGTATTGATTGTCCTTCCTCCTTATCTTCCAACCATTTGGACGAAAACTTGCATTTCCCCATAACGATGTTGTTTCACAACCGGCGTAAACGGACCTTCGCGCTATCAAGCAATGAGCGTGCGATGTCCTGTTCAGATGACGTCAAATCCAACGGGATGCCATAAATAAACTACCGGTACACAGAATCACACTACACACCTACGCAATGATTACATTCAGGCAGACTGTAGAATACAACCTCTTTGGACAATTTATATACTTATTGAAAACAAGCTACAACATGCAATACCTTGGAAAATGCTGTTTATTACTTTTTAATACTTTTTAATAGCCTTAATTTTCTCTAAATTGATTTATCAACTTTTAATACTTTTTAAGACCCCGCGGACACCCTGTTATACTTCTGCACGTACACAGCATCCTCTGTATTTACATTGTTTAATTACCTTCTTTCACTTATCAATTATATATTTTTCGTTGTATTTGTTTTATTTATTTATTTGTATTGTGTGTAAATGCTTATGTTAAGCAATTGGTATTCCCTCTGTTTCTAAACATATAAAAAGATTCATTGATGATTTGTTTTCTATAGATACATGAAATCAACTCAAGTCAAGTTAGGCTTGAAAAAATAAAAAAACCTCTCATGTTTTTCACAATGATTTATAGTTGCCAGGCAATGTTCAAAGTATCTCTAACAAATGTCCACACTACCAGATAATATATATTTGTGTATGAATTAAAACTTTGGAGACTTTAAATAGACAAAAACGTTAACTTCTTCCCCAGCCATAGGAGTTTCTAATGTGAAGAACACGTCAGAGCCCTTGCACACTGCTTTAACTTTTCTTTTGATCAGTGTTCTGAAACAGTGAGCTGTACCGAAGCTGCCTGCATATTACTGTGTATGAATGTTTGATAATCTTCTGTGCTTTAAAACAACATAATTACCTTACGAAGAAACACAATGTCAACATCAAATGGCGTACCTTATTTCTGATTAAATTCACACAGCAGCTAACAATATAAAAAACGTCCTGATTGTCTGAACATATTAAGGTAGTTGAGCAGCTAATTGAAGCCAGTATTTAAAATAATATTTCCTTCTTATTACTTTGACTAAACGTAATGATTATTACACACACAGTAGAGTGGTGCAGTGATAACCATGGTTGTAGGCCAACCTGTAAGTTAGCATTGCGGGGGCTCCATAGACCAAAAGCAATGGGATTTGTGATATAGGCAGATTTATGATGCGTACATCTTTTGTTCAGCAGGATAACACCCATATATATACACTTATTTTATAATAGTTGAAGAGTAAATGCAATGCAAGTAAAACGCTTACGTAATGCTTTAAACCAACTTGCCTACATCATGGTCACATGACTTAACTAAATCTCTGCAAAGCTAAAGGTAGCTAATATTTCCTGTGATGACGTGTAGTATTCTTTCTTTAGTCACTTACAGTGACAGTAGCTACTGCCATTTTTAAAACACATAAACGCTACAGACATTCAACAGCAGGGCATACTGATGTATTTTACATCATAAAACAAAACGTGGAAATCTTGAAAGCTTGGGTTAACCACAGATCCTATTTCAGACGTTTAAAGAGAAACAAATTCAAAATCATTGACTTCGAGACGATGAACGCAAAATTGCGTACTCATTTCTGCACCCCTCTATAATCCCTTTTCAGTTCATTTGTAGGTTTTTACTTGTTATTCTATCTTTACGTTAGTCTTGAGAAGTGAAATGAAGTCTCTGCATACGTGTAGTTTCACAGAGTTAACTTGATACACTTAATTGATTACAAGTAATGGGGCCGATTTCTTGAAGCTGGATAAGCAGAAATGCAAGTGATGAAAGTACTGTAACAACATTTGTGCCAACATGCTTTATAACAGTGTGCGCACAACTCACAGTAGATTGGACAGTATGCGTGCACATCTGAGTGTGTAGGCTTCCTACTCCTTGGTGACCTCGTTTTCTTTGTGGCTCAGGCTGGCCCTGCCCCTTCCAGACAAAATCCATAATTTCTATTTGATGGTGCAGTCAGGCTGGGCCTTCTGGAGGACACTGCCTGAAATTGATGCGTCTCATTTCAGGTCTACTGAGGATGCCAATTACCCTTTTGGAGACTCTTTGAGGATGCTGGTGCAACACTCCCTTGTTTCTGTGCAGTCGTTCCACAACTATCTCAGTCTGAACAGTCCTTTTCGCTTCTAACGTATATTTCTGTGCCTGTTTTTTCCTCTGCATATACAGTACTTCATACCCTCTGCTGTCACACTCAGGGTCGGGCGTATTTGAGTGTTTATGTTTGTTTTTCCCCACAGGCTCAGGTTTTAAAGTCATAAAGGATAGTTTTAAGTTGAATTTGGTGTAATTATAGTGGACAACCTTAAATTGTAATGGTTTCACTGCCTGTGTACTTCATACTTTAAATTGGACCTGTATTTGGAGACTGATGAAAAAGGGATTCCTTTTCAGTTTATCTTATTTGCTGCCTCTAAACATTAAAACAAGTTTCCAGCTGATTAGGATACTACACTTTTTAGTCAGGCTTGCAGAATGTCACTACCTTCAATGATTGGTTCTTTTTTTGTTATCATTCCGGTTGAAAGAAAATTATTAAAATAGAGCAACCATTCTGTAGGAAACACCATCGAACGGTTGACTGTGTTACTGTTTAACCAAGATTGAATTGGCTGGCATTATTATTTTCCTTTTGATTTCTTAGGAGGCATGTCACTGTGCGATCCTCTAACAATCCATTATGTTACTGTAAAACAATAGAAATGTTGAAAATTGTGATGGTTAGATGCTTTATTCTGTCAAAATGTTATATTTGTATTTGGGTTTGATGTGTTGAAGGGACAACAACTTACTTATTGTGCAACCTTGTGTTGTGTTATGACATTGTGTACTGTGTGTTTATTTAAAGAGGGTATTTATCTCCATCATGGATGACAATGTTAGGGACTATTACCAGCTAAGACACATTTCATTTGATGTATCATATATATATATATATATATGTTATTTGTTATTTCTATGATTTAACTTGCACTACTTATTTTCAATTATTCTTTACCACTGAATTGTTTTACACATGTTTAATTAGCAAATTTGGAGGGACTCTTAGCTGCAACATTTCCATTACTAATAACTGCTGATTGCTGTGCATACGATAATAAAATAACTTGAAGGTAGATAACTTACAAGAGACAGTGTTGCAGACAAATCCTAGACATTACTTTTTCTCTGACCATAAAGTTATAGTCAAATAACATTTCCTTGGTAAAGGGCAGTTGTATTCTCAACTATTGGCAAATCAATTGAACTTCCTGTTGCATTCAGCAAGGTCAGCCAATAGGAGAGGGTACGCTTTTTTTCAACAGCAGATGTAGAAGGAGAGTTGTTGTTCCTCTATAACGGTGTTTAGATGACGAATATCAGTATAGCTGTTTATGGTCATGTATCTTCCTGATCAATACCCCATCAAGCTCCAATAATACAATCTTAGGGAAACAAACCTAAACGTAAAATAATATGTAAACAAGCAACTTACCAGGGAAACCAGTTTGATGGTTTCCCTCCAGGTTTTGTCCACAGCTGTGAAGCGGCGTCCCTCCTCAGGCATCTGAGTCATGATGTCAGGGGAGCTGAAGATGGGCTCCAGGTAGAGCCAGGTGGACTGCACCTTCAACCAGTCGTCCATGATCTCCTGGAGGAGCAGAAGTTTGGCCTCCCATTCCCTACAGGAGGAGAAAAGAGCTTGGAAGTGGGTATATACAACTTTAATAAAGGCACTTTCAATTCTGATGTATGTCATATTCTTACTTTGTTGTTAAGTATCTAAACTTTGCCACTTTTATGTTTGAATTTATTTGATATAGTTTTCAAGTTGATTTATGTTTGCGCCTATTTTACAAACCTAATTCCTCTCAATAACTCAATCAAGCTGTGTTTATGTATGCACCATTTTAAACCAAAGCAAATGTGTAAACTGATTCTGAATCTGCTTATAATTAATATAACTTAATATATTTTTTGTAGAGGAACAATAAGCCTAGAACAAACCAGTAAAAATGACTTAAAGGTAAAAGGGGTTTTGGTAATCCTGAATGTGTATTTATATTATCTGTAGTAAGTAGACTCTGTATAAAAGGCTGTTGCGATCAGTTCATTTGGCACCAGGATAGGATTATTGGTCCACACCAGAGTTTGATGCTAACACACAAGGCTAGATAATTACAATATAAAGCTCTCATGGGATTAAAAGAACAACTTTCAAATGCTGCTTTAGCATTCTGCCAAAGATGGCACAATATGGGGTTTAAAGGCTTCAGGGAAGCCTGTGTCAAACTGTGCCAGGCAGCAACACTGCAATCATATCAGAAACGACAGAGGCTGGGGAATGTTCATCATTTGCTGAACAGAGAGGCAAATAGAAAACTGAGTAGTAATTAATTAATTATACAATATGCTAATATGAAACGGTTGTTTTCCAAGTTTCACAAAGGTTAAATTAAGTACAAGTCCGCAACAGACAATTTGCTTTTTTAGTTTAAGATAGAGGTATCATTTTAAGGTGTATTTCACCAAAAGCAGCAATAGCACCCAACACAAGAGGAGATACTGTAATGAAAACATCATTAACCAGCCGGGCCATGTGTACTAACTTCATAACGTTAATGAATTGCTTCTTCAGGCAAAACAATTCCTACAAAACTCACCGTATCTCCACCTCGAAGGGCTTGATGAAGGGCGAGCCCCTCATGGTTTGTGTCTTCACGATGTGATCGTCCAACAGCATCTGCACCTCGTCCACGGATGACAGGATGGAGGTGCCCGTCTCTCTGTAGGCCAGTAGGATGAACTCCATTTCGCCCCACTCCATGGCCATTTTCTCCATGGCCTTCTCCAGAGAGTACTCCTTGCCTGCTGCCTCGCTGATGCCCTCAAAGCTGCCCAGGTGCTGTTCCAGGTGCATGGAGAGGAACTGATCCACGCAAGCCTCCTCGTCAGCTGGCTTCAGGGAGATTCCGGACACCTCTGCCATGGCATTCCAGTGGCGCTCACGCAGGCCTGGGTTACACAGCACCTATGACCAAGAAGGAGTACAAAATGTATACTATACTGTATGTATATACGCCTACTAGCCTAGCTCAGGCAGTAGGCACTTTTGGGGGGAACTGGAGGGCACCGGTTCAAGTCCCGATTGGACTAAGTAAAAAGTGTGAACTGGTAGCTGGAAAGGTGTCAGTTCACCTTCTTGGCACTGCCGAGAGGTCCTCAAGCAAGGCACCCAACTGCTCGGGACAGCTAACCATTACAGCCCCCCTTGCTCAGACACCGCTCCATTACATTTGTAAGTCCTGTTTGTGCATTATTGCAATAATGGCATTACTTTACAAGCTGACATTTTTATCCAAAGCTCCTCACCTACAATTCAATACCGTAAACAAATGAAGCATCGAAACACCCTTTTTTATGATACATTGGCAGTTCTAGACCAATTTTTTCTGGATGGGGGTTATTTCATGAAAGGGGCACAATAAGTGCTACAATGTTAGGTGAGTATAAAGTCAAAGTGCACAAAATAAACCATAAAAAACATGATTGGTATTCACGTCAGTCACCTAAATATGTGATGAGGCATTATTGTTTGTGCAACACTGTCACAAGTGGTATTATCAAACTCTTTTTTGGGATGGGGGTCACAGTGGGGTCTGTGCTTAGTGTTACAGATGCACTGGCCCCTGCTGCCCCTCCCCATCCATTTTATGAGAGCCCTGACCCTCTGAAATGTAGATGCTTGTTTTCCCCTGTGATGTCAAATCGGATAACAACAGTGTAAATTGAATTTAAAAGTAAGTCTTCTTCTTCTACTAATAACTGTATGCTTGTCGTAAACTAGTGTAGAGACATTTATTAGTTTCACCTCTATAGCTATAGACTTGTTCCGTTGGGGTCTTACCTGCACCAAAGGAATGTTTTCTTTGAAGTCCTCCACCTTGGTCTTCATACTGGTGGCTATGCTCAGGGCACTGGGAACATCACTGAAGCCTTTCTCCAGTTTGTACAGAGTGCGCCAGTAGTTACCAACATCCCCTTCTACCTGCAAGGGTGGAGTTTGCATTACAATGAGTCCAGCAAGACAAATTATGAATTAATAATTGTCAACCAAAATGGTATAATAAAACAGTGTTAAACCAAAAACAAAATGCCTACTTTATAACTACAAACACCTGCAGTGTATGGCAGCTCACTGGCCTCATTGCAACTGAGTCATAGTTCATCTTATTAGTATCAACTGCGGCGTGCACACTGCAATTGCACTATCCTCATATTTAATCCATTATAGACTTTTAGCAAATGTATTGAGGAGGATTTATTTATTATATTATTTTACTTTATAAAATCCTATGTATGTGTGTCTTTTCATATGGCCTTGTGTTTCTTTTATTTCTTAATGCTTGTTTATTTCTTAAATAATGATGTGTGAATTGCCTTGTTGTTGCAAGCTGCTAAACAAAAGAAAGCCTTGCTTTGCCAGGCGGCTGCTATAAAAGGAGAGCCAATAAGAGCTGTCTTGCTTTAACACATCAGGACAGACAGAAACAGAGGTGTCAATCAAACAGCAGGGAGCAGGATGCTGGTGCAGTTGAGTGTGTGTGCAAATATTATTCACAGGTACACATCTCTGTCTCAATGTTATATATGATAGCACATTTTACATTCATTCTATGTAGGCGTAGCAAGAAACAAAAAAAAATTGGTATGCTATATGACTGAAATTTGGGATTTTAGCTTTTGCAGAACATTAACATGGACAAAAACCTAAAACACACTACAAGAAAGAGAAAACCCCCAAAAGCATAAAAGGTGCTTTCACAATGGCATTTTAAGCATCACTGATGCTGTCCTGAATATAAAAGGTGTCCCTGCTCATTGTTAAATTGTTGAAGGTCAAATATACATCCTGAACTTTCTGGTACCTTGTCTGGGTTCACACCCGAGAGTGGTCCATGGAGCCACTGATCATACTGGTTTAGGAAATCAGTGCCTGTCTCATAGAGGCGCAGAAAGGGTGTGAGCTTGTCGTGGATCTTCTTACGCTGTGGGTACTGGGAAATAGTCCAGCCATAGGCGTCCTCCTCCATGTTGAATTCATTTATCTTTGGAGAGGAGCAGAAATAGAAGCATGGATAAAAACATAAATGGATAAATAGAGCTCTTTCAAGTCGTGACAAAGATATTTGGAAGATCCAATGCTGCCCTCTACAGGTTAAACAAGCAGAAACCATCATCGATCAATTAATCCTCTCTACAATTAATATATATCTTTTAATCAGAAACATGTCTAGTCAATAAAAAACCCCTTTTATAAGAATGGCTTTTATTTATTTGTATTTATGTTTCATTACTTTCTGCTTGTTTTACTCTGTGTTTTATAGTCTGGTTATTTGCTGGTTGTTGCATTATCTGTATGTATTAAATATTTGTATTTGTTATATGAAAGCATTTGGTAACTCTGTTTGAAACGTGCGACAGAAACAAAGTTATATTAACATTTTATTGTTATAATATAATTTGTGACGAGTTTATACTGGCATGGAGCAATGCTTCAAAAGTCGATTACCCCCCCCCCCGTTCACAATTCACGTGTCGGGGGGTCGCCAGTCTCTGGCACAGTTATTTCGGGGGTCGCGGGCTGAAAAGTTTGGGAACCTCTGTTCTAGTGTACCTTTTCCAGGGCTGACTCCAGTTTAGCATTGAGGGCCTGGGCTTTCTTCAAATACTTGTTGAGATCCGTCAGATCACTGAGGGTGGCGAACTCCTCCACCTGTACGCTGTAGCTCTCCAGTTCTTCCCGAAAGCACTGGCGGCACATCTGAATGCACATACAGAAAACGTCCGCTAGGAATTATTCCAAAATGCTAAAGAAATACAACAGATTAATATTTAGATAGATATAGTAGAGAATCAGACCTCAAGGCCACTCTGATATTGCGCTGTCTTTTCAGCGAGGATCTGCCGGTGTTCCCTAATGATGGATGGCATACGCTGAAGCCACTGGATGGTCTGTGTGTTGAGCTCCATGTCCGATGGTGAGAGGGTGATAAAGTCCATGAGGAAACACAGCTGTGTGTTGGAGTCGGTCAACCTTTGCTCTAACAGAGGCAGCTCTGCAGTCTGCACTTTATACATATAGGCCTGGGATGGGGGTACAGGAAAATAATAAAACACAGATCTAGTACGACAGAATCAGGTTTAAACATATAAGGAATTTGCGTTGGTGGATAATGGTGTAAAAATAAACACAATTAAAGGAATTAAGTTGTAAAAAGGAGAAAATATAGATATACATATTGTAAAAACTATTATATTATACCAAAAACAACTTTATTATAACAAAATAAAAAGCAGTTTACAAGAAATATTAATACACAAAAAACATGATAAACACTGAGCAGTTATAAAGGGGCCATTTTATGCTCATTTTCAAGTTCATACTTGTATTTTGTGCCTCTACTGTGACATGTCTCCATGCTTTAATGTTCAAAAGGCTCTTTATTTTTCTCATACTGCCTGTGCTGCAGCACCTCTTCTCACCCTCTGTCTGAAACCAGAGCCCAGTCTGCTCTGATTGGTTAGCTGGCCGGCTCTGTTGTAGTCAACAGCAT
>NW_011369947.1:27721858-27726154 GCF_000735185.1 Notothenia coriiceps | reverse complement strand
ATGGTGCTCTAGGAGGAGATTCAGGTGATAAGGTGGGGGGGGGTTTACCTTGGTTGGTGATTGACTAATGGTTACACAAGCCAAGAAATCGTTATGACATCAAAAAGTGGCCAAAATCTGATCAGCTCATTTTCAGACAGGTTTTTATATAAATGGATCAGGACAAAAAGAGAGAGAATCTNACAGATCATTGCAGCATCCCATAATCCCCTCTGTTTCAGCCCTGTTTCAGCTCATTTTCAGACAGGTTTTTATATAAATGGATCAGGACAAAAAGAGAGAGGATCTTTGTTCCTGAAACTTCCAGAATCTCTTTCCACAGAGGGGACACATGTTGATGTATAAAAGACAGGACAAAGTGGGTTTTGCATAATAGGTGACCTTTAACTAATTAAAAAAACTTGAAGTTGAATTGTTGTTTTACACTGGAGATGAACAGCTGCCTCTTTGATTTTGTTTACCCAACCATCCACCACAGTACACAGACACAGTCACTGACTTCATTTCCCTTCCATTCATATTTCCAGAAATGTACCAGAATGGCACACAGACACTTAAGTGTCAGTGTCTAGACACCAATACAACCTGTCCTTACAAATATAATGCATAATTGTAGTGCAATTTTGTTCCCCTTTTATTAGGCAAAATATATACAAGCAGTTACTCATGTACATTGCCCTTTTCAAAACTTCCTGTTGTAAGAACCGTAGGATATTCAGATCTGTGCTTTCTAAAAAAGAAAAAGCTTACTAATGTAGTTGACCATTGTAATGTGATTATAGTTTTGTGTATGTTTTGAATGTGGGCGGCCACACTGGCAGAAAATAAATCCCATTTTTGTTTACACTGAATTTGCTTACACTGAATTTGCTTATGCCATGCTGAAATATCCTCCCACCTGCTGTGTGCATGTGTGCATGTGTGTGTGTCCAGGGCCTTTTGTCCTGCGGAGCATGGGCCTGCTTTGATGAGTTTAACCGCATCGACTTGGAGGTGCTGTCTGTGGTGGCTCAACAGATTCTCACCATTCAGAGAGGTTTGTGCTGTTTTATTTTACATCCAAAAGCCTGCAGTATCCCAGAATCACCAGTGAAATACAAAACAGTTTTTAGACAACAAAGAGCTGCAAAAAGCAGCCAAGGCAATTTGTGTATGCTGGCCGGCAAAACTTCAAGCACAGCTTTGTTGAACGCAACACAGCAGTGTGTCCTACAGTGTGTGTGCTGCGGGCAACGAAAGTCTTGTGTCATAAGATGCAAGAGCAACACAAGGGGATATAGATTTTCTTTAGCCCAATACAGAAGTTTGAAAATGCTATTAGGTTTTCTCTTGCTTGACTGCCACTGACACCTTTTTATCACAGTTGTTTTTATACCTGGAGTTTGTTCCTGGACAGAATGTTTATAGAGGGAGTTACGCCCCAGCTTGTTACAGGCATAGGGGAGCAACATAAGACCAGATGTTAGTGGTATAATAAAGATATATGAACTAAAAGGGTACAAAACAACAGTGCTCTGATAAACAAAAAACAAAGGGCCTGATGGGTTCGGTTTAAAACAAGAAAAAAATACAAAAGACGGAGGACTCTTAAACTAATGAACCTCACTATGTCCAATTACTGACAATTAACAAAAACACAGCCAAAGCAGCACCCCTGCACCGGATGTCACTAAATAATATTACTATAGTGTGTATCTGTGTTTGTCGTCGGAGAGAATCTAATTCTGACCCAATCTACAAATAAAATGCAACTTTTAGTATCTCATCATCAAGGTAAGCTTAGATTTCGTACCAATCGAGATTGCGAGGTGGGAGTGACTTTTTTTTAGCCAAGTGCAGTCAAAACTAAGTGGGTTCAACTGTCTTCATAAGAGTCAAAAGGCACAAAGGACGATGAAAAACATACTGTATCTATGTGTCCAGGAATTACTTCCCACGCTGAGATACTGCAGTTTGAAGGGAGCGAGCTGAGGCTGAACCCCTCCTGTGCTGTGTTCATCACCATGAACCCCGGATACGCTGGACGCTCTGAGCTACCGGACAATCTCAAGGTACAGCCTCAGTCATCCCTGCTGTTTTAGATCTCCAAACTGGGGGGTTCTGGAGCTTAAAGGTTTGAGGCAGTTACATTATTGAGGAGTTGAAATAACAAATGGAAAATCCGCATTCTAGCGGCAACAAAGAAAAACAGTTTACAGTTGTTTATCTTTCTTTTGTATTTTGTACCATTGTAAAAAAAAATTGTTTTGATTAAATGAAAAAGATGTAACATGTCAAAAATATCGACCTTAGGGTATTTAAACCATCAGTCACTCAAGTGCCTCTTACATAAAAATGGCTAAAATAAATCATAAAAAATAAAAAACGTTTTCTTTCTTGACTCCAGGCTCTGTTCAGGACCGTGGCCATGATGGTACCAGACTACGCAATGATCGCAGAGATTGTGCTCTACTCGTGCGGCTTTGTGACCGCGCGGCCCCTGTCGGTGAAAATCGTGGCTACATATCGTCTCTGTTCGGAGCAGCTGTCCATGCAGCATCACTACGACTACGGGATGAGGGCCGTCAAGTCTGTGCTCACTGCTGCTGGAAACCTCAAGGTATCGCCACACTGAACTTTTTTAATATGACGAAATTTTTTGGTTCATTTTCCCCCAAACAATTCAGGTTCAAATCAGAATCAGAATCAAGATAATGAATTTTTCCCAGGGGAAATTGTGTTTCATTACAGCTGCTATATTTTAGAATAACATAAAATAAAATGATAAATACAAATTTACAAAATACAATACAAATATTTATACTAACATAAGAAGTTAAAGTAAGAATGTAATGAAAAAATAAAAAAATAAATCAAATAGTATAAAGATATTTATATTAGTGTAAGAGAAGTTTTACATTTTTTGACATCCGCACGCCTGTTGGTTTTGTTTGTATTCATTTATTTAAATGTCATGCAAAAGTTGTAAGTCCTTAGTGGGCCGCCAACTGATCAATTGAAATATCGAATGAAGCACTTTGAATGAAACGATGGATGGTATTTGAATTGCTTACATTTCCACGAGGCAATACTCAAATTATTTTTGTAGGCTAAGTGGCCTTTGAACGTTGTATTATTCATAATCGGCTACTACAATTAGCATACGTAGTTAAAGGTGGGGTAGGTAAGTTTGAGAAACCGGCTCGAGATACACTTTTTGAGACTGCCAAGGCACACNCGTTGTATTATTCATAATCGGCTACTACAATTAGCATACGTAGTTAAAGGTGGGGTAGGTAAGTTTGAGAAACCGGCTCGAGATACACTTTTTGTTATTTTCCATGGAATGCTCTTAACATCCCGATAGCAATGAATATCTGAAGTGCTTTGACAAAAAATCCATGCAAAAATGTCATCTGTGGAAGCCGTAGTACTGTAAAAAGCACGACCAATCATTTGAGCCGNTCATCTAACTCAGGGGTTCCCAAACTTTGCCATGCCAAGGACCCCCATATAGCATTATCGTCTGGCGGGGACCCCCCTGTTGCAATTCTTTTTTTAAATCATTTAAAAAAAGAATTGCAACAGGGGGGTCCCCGCCAGACGATAATGCTATATGGGGGTCCTTGGCATGGCAAAGTTTGGGAACCCCTGAGTTAGATGATCAAAGATTGCTCTACTTGGTGTAAAATGTGCTTACCAAAAAATAAATAACCATTAAATCATCTTAAAAAAGGTTGAAAAGAAGCATACGGGACCATGTATGCACTTATACACTAATGAACAAAATGCAGATTTGATATGTTTATAGAAATATCTTTATTTTATTTTAATTTATTTGACCTTTTATTGGCAATGTTCCTTAAAGGTGGGGTAGGTAATTTTGGAGAAACCAGCTTGAGTGCGCTAGAATTTGAAAATACACAACCGGAAAAAATCTGCCACTTCCTTACAGAGCCCCTCCTCCAACACACGAACGCTCACATGACCAATGAGGGCACGAGATAAGTTTGTGCACAGATGGAAGGCTGACAGGCAGGTAGGCCATCCAGTTATTTTATCCGGGCCGGCTCAAATGATTGGTCGTNTAACCATCAAAGTCACTCCAATAGTGCTCCTTAATTACGCTTTCATCCTCCTTTAACAAAATACTTCACATTCACCTAGTTTGTGACAGTAGTTGTAGCATTTTTGAGACTTTGAAACTTTAATTACCGCTGTTGTGCACCCAGCACATCTGCTCAGCTTTTGGAGCAAGTGAGAGATAGTGAATATTTTGCTCTGCAGCTGGATGAGAGCACGGATGTAGCAAATATT
>NW_011369947.1:27708886-27721818 GCF_000735185.1 Notothenia coriiceps | reverse complement strand
AACTAGGTGAATGTGAAGTATTTTGTTAAAGGAGGATGAAAGCGTAATTAAGGAGCACTATTGGAGTGACTTTGATGGTTATTGGACTCAGGATTCATTCATTTGGATTCCCGCTTTATGAAGAAATTAAAGGACGACGCAAGTGGAAACAATTCACAAAGGGATTAAACTGTTTAAAATACATGTTCAAAGTAAGCCGGATTTTGCCGATGTGTTTGTGGATTCAAAAGTCGTAAATAATCTACAAAATGGAGGAGACCGATCTGATCGGAGCAACTGTGACAAATAAACTGAAACCGACATAGACAATGACTATGTTTTAAAAATGCGCTTATCCAGACAAGCCTGGTTTGGACACTTTACGGGCAGAAGAAACATTTCTATTAAAGAAAGAATTATACATTTCTGTCTTTTTATGCCTTTAATAGCTACTAACTTGGATTGTTATTCAAATTAATTTATCAATTATTTTTTATATTTTATTGTAATGTAGAGACTAGGCTTTTAGTGACAATCGTGTATTGCTTTTTTTTTTCTTTAAAAAAAAAAAAAAGTCTAAATATGATATTTGGCCTCAAATCATCTGAGGCCTGGCGCCCCCCCTGCGACCTTTGGCGCCCCTTTGGGGTTGGGAACCACTGCTCTATGCATTAGTTCTCTTTCAGACACAGTGAGGAATCTCAGGAATTAGACTCCTTATATTCCAAACACAACATGACAAAACTGTTTCACAGAGTGCGATGATGTGAGGGACGAACAAAGAGCTGTCTTTCGTAGAGGAATTGATCACAAAGCCCCTGCATTATATACACATGGCGTATATATTTATACTATACTGTGGTGGCCTGATGCATGCAAATCATTTCTTTCAACCCAGTGCTATATAAAGTAGACAAACTTTTTTAAGACTATAAGCATGTTGCCTTTTTAAATGTTGCTTTGTGAATCAGACTTTTTTCACCCCTGTTTGCTGATGTAGCTTCTTTACAGCAAATGGTTTTGATTGGCAGTGATGGATAAAAACTCTGATCCCTCATATCTTAACATTCTCATTTAAAGAGGCCAAAGTATGCGTTTTCTTTCCCTTTTATTGTGTGTTACATAGGTATTTGTGCATGTAAATGGTCTGCAAAGGATACATCCCCAAGTTCCCTCCAGAAGGAGTTTCTCTCCCATACTGTTACGTCCGTAACATAGTGACATCACTATGCACTCGCTCTTCTATTGGCTAGTGATCCAACCAACTGTACGTGATAGGGGCGGGACACTTCTAACCAGTTGACCAATCAAGATTCAAGGCTTTTATTAGTCATACATACATAGCTACAGTGTAGTTATGACGATGAAAATCTTAGGTCACAAGCTCCTCCAACAGTGCAACACAATAAGACAGAAAAACTGAAAATAATAGTGCAAGTAAATAATAAATACAAAATGAAAAATAGTAAAAATAATGAAATAGTGCAATAAGAGTCTGTATATACAAGTGATTGGAATATGATATATTTGATAAATAATTTCTAAGTAGCAGCCAGATGAATGTTATGGATGTTGTTTCAAAGTTCAGGTGTTTAATAGTCTTATGGCCTGTGGGATGAAACTGTCCCTGAGTCTGGTGGCTTTAGTCGTGATGCTGCGGTAACGCCTGCCAGACGGCAGCAGACAGAACCGTTTGTGGTAATCACAACAGATCCAGAAAGTTAACCAATCAGAGCAGACAGGGCTCTGGTTTCAGACAGAGGGTGAAAAGAGGTGCTGCAACAGAGGCAGTATGAGAAAAATAAAGATCTTTTTGAACATTAAAGCATGGAAACATGTCCCAGTAGAGACACTACATACAATTATGAAATCTAAAAATGAGCATAATAGGGCCCCTTTAATACTCAAATAAAGTACAAGTAGCTCAAAATTATATTTAAGAACAGTGCCTGAGTAAATGCACTAAGTTACATTCAAACTGTCCAGGAGACATTTTCAATCTCAACGAGACCTGGTTAAATAAAGGTGAAATAAATAAAAAAAACAGTGATGATTGTAATGTTGCTCACAAATACTTTTTCAGTGACACTCCTTCATAAAGCTCCACCATTCAACTGCTTCTCATTACATCTCATTCCTCTCCTCTTCTTCTGTTCTTCTTGTTTTTTTGGCACTGTAGCTCACTTATCCCGAAGAGAACGAAGACACCTTGCTGCTGAGATCCATTATTGATGTCAATCTGCCCAAGTTCCTGTCCCATGATCTGAAGCTGTTTGAGGTGTGACACAGTGGAGCTCCTCCTGTCCAGATTATTGGAGCGACACACATTGAGTGATGTCAGCCCGAGTTAATTCCACTCAGTTCATTCGCAGCCACAAAGCACAAGGACAATGTCTGTTTGGCTCAGAAGAGTTCACTGTAATCTGTGTGTGAGAGAATGAGATTCTGAATGTGTCCTTACTCCACACTTTAGGGATATAAGAAAATATCACTACAGTTCTGTATTGCAATATTAAGTTTTGTATACGGTATTGATTTTAAAAACACTAACCTTTCATTTGAAAAAATTGCAATATTTAGCCTCACTTAGAGTATCGGACATAATGCAATAAATGTACTCAAAACCTCTTTATCATGATAACTAATGTAACAGACGAATTTACCATTTCCATTGTATGACTTTCCTCATTTCATTCCGAGATTCCTCCCTTACTCCCTTTCCACCTCAGGGTATCACATCTGACCTCTTCCCGGGGGTCCAGCTTCCAACACGAGACTACCAGGTGCTGATAGAAGCCATCGAGGAAAACTGCCAGCGCATGAACCTGCAAGTCACAGAGTTCTTTGCTGAGAAAATCCTGCAGATCTTTGAGATGATGATAGTGAGGCACGGCTTCATGGTGGTGGGCGAGCCCTTCGGAGGAAAGACCTGCGCCTATCGTGTGCTGGCGGCAGCCCTTCACGATGTCTTTGAAAAGGTAGGATGTCGTGTTTAAAGGGTACTCTTGGTGTTTAAACTGGAACCTATTTTTTTTACTTTTTAGTGTTTAAGGCACCAGTGGAGGAAATACATAAAAAATAATTGGCTCAGTATAGAGCTAGAATGCTCCAAACTACTGCTGGGAAACCGGCTGCAACATGATGCTTCACGCAATTGTATTCTTTATATGTACTTCCACTAAAATATATTTTGTTTGTAACTCACTGGCTTAGATTGCTATTATAAGTGTATGACAACATTATGGAAAGGAAGCTAAAGAGAAATAAATACATTATATTTATCTTTTGCATGATCTGGACTACCTGGTATTGTGTCGAACCGTTTCCTTCAAGAAAAAGTATCTTTCTGAAATGTTGTGAAAAGGTAAGGCCTCTTTTACATTGCCAGACTCAGCTACATGTACTGCTGGTACAGTGAACATCTGTAGGTCAACACTAAGCTAGGCCAACTTCCACTTAGGTGTCCACCCTTGTCTTCTGGCAATAAGTCACTTCTCGTGTGATTTCAGAACAAGAGCGAGACTTGGTCAGACACGATAACACACAAACTCGAACAACAAAATAAAAAAAAACATTTAATGATTTATGTATAGCTTTCTTTCCATAATGCTGTCAGACTCTTTAATAACAATTTGAGCCTCTTAGTGGCAAAAAACAAGCACTTATGGTGGACATGCATTGAATATGCACAGGAACACATTGCTCACGTGTTGCAGCTTCTGGCTTCAGCCCTCTCCCTCAATCCTGGAATGATATCACTTACTGTAGACACAAAAACAAGCAGCCAGGTTGTAAAATAGCAATCTTATCACTTCAACTATAACCAGTTGAAAAAAAAATGATTAAGAGAATAAAAGCTGGATTTACTAACTGCTAAGAAATTGGGAATTATTATTTAGGATCATGTCAGCACGAGTGGAGAAAAGTGGCCGCAAGTTGTTTATCAGCCTGCTATAATTCATGACTCCTTACGTGGCACTTATTGTTGATCAATAGCTTCTTTAAACCAATGTATTCTCCTGGTTGCATTTCCTGTAGTTGTCCTTGAGGTCCATCGTATTCATTATGTTCCTGTCAGGTACCTGCTCAATTTGTCCAAATATTTTGGACAAAAAGCAATATTTTCAAATGGTTAACCATGCATTCTTTAATTGTATTTTATCACAAGTTTAAATGGTGTTTCCAAAGTCCTTGGGACACGATCTTGCTCGATCAGTAAAACAAAATGATGATAGAAACTTTCAACGTCAAGTAAAAATATGTGATACACTCAATATCCAAGGCTTAGCTGAGCTACACAAGTAAACACATCCATCCAATTTGTCAGCGCTGTAGTCTTTGTTTAGTAGTTATCGATCTCAGGGAGAGGAGCAGAACTGGCTTGTTGTATTTACATGGCTGAGAGGCTGAGGGGGCTGAGAGGCATCCCACCACTGAGACAGATGAAGGCCCGCTGATGGAGCGCCTGGGAACGCCACATCTATCATCGTCAGCACTGTTGCTGCGCATCCACTGATCATGTCTAACCCGCCCTCCACTTCCCCTTTCTCTACTAGTTTGTTGTTCTTTTATTCGGCTGCTTGTTTTTCTCATAGTTTCTAACTCAATGTGACACATTGTCTTGCAAGCCGTTTGTTGCCTTTTTGCTTTTGTTCCTCAGTTATCAGAAGTCTTGTCAGACAGCTTCTAAACAGTTTGTGGATCCTGGTGGAGACAGTTGGTGAAATGCATGGCCTTTCTTTTGCTTCTTCTTTGTGTGTAAAGTAAAGAATTGTCATGTGTATTTTCTCCTGTTTGTTTATGTGTACACTATGTATAAGGGCTATTGTAGCGTGAGGGGATAATATTCTGAGAAAAAAACCAAGGTGTAAGCAGTAAATGTAACAGAAAAAACGTACTTATTATCATAGACAGAGCTATAAGAGAAAAGTCAATAAAAAAAATAGTGGGAATATTTTGTGTTTTTCATGTGTATCCCACCTCCTCTAGCCATTGCGTTGTAGTTTCTGATGAGATAGTTAATATCTTATCTAAAATCAATTGTTGTTTTCTTCCTAATACGCCCAATTCACAGCAATGTCTCTCCAAAGTCCAGATTATTTTTAATTATTACTTTTTAAACCTCCATTAAACCAGGAGTATTTCTTTTGAGATTCAGAAACTCTTGCGAAAAGGGGTCCTAGCCAAGACAGCACCGTAATCTTTCAAACATAAAAACATAAAAACAGACATTGAACAAACTACTAGACGTAAAAAAACAGTTTACAAATTTCACATAAAAGAAACACTGAACTACTCAACAGCGTTCAGTGGCAGGCAATTAGGGGTCTAATACATTCATTTAATTAAAGGTTTCTATGGCAATGTGTCCTTGAAAGGTTCTTTGCTTGTAAATGTGTGACTTTAATCTCGGATATTAAATCTCTTAATTTCTTTTAATTTAAAAATAGAATATGTAATAATATACTGTTGGCCTTTCTGTCCTTTTTTCTTGAGTTGATACTCGATGTATTAGCCTAATCTGTATTTCTGTTGTGTGCTTGTATGTATGTTGCTCTTAAACCAGGGTTTGATGGATGAGAACCAGGTGCAGATCACTGTTATCAATCCCAAATCCATCACCATGGGCCAGCTGTACGGCAACTTCGACCCCATCTCTCACGAGTGGTCCGACGGCATCCTCGCCGTCAGCTACAAATCCTTTGCTTCCTCCCAGGTAAAATGGCTCCTCAGAATCAAACACACAAAGTATTGTCTAACTAATGCAGGAGCATGCAGATGTATCTACATGCTCCTTCAGACCCTCATGAAGATGAACATGTCATCATCCTGGATCCGTGCAGGGTTAGTCACACACAACCTGTTCCTCTTTTGTATACAGAGCCCTCCAAATCCAGTATAATCGCACAATGTGGTCAAATTTACATATTTGCATGATATTTCACAAACACTGATATAGAGACAAATAACCAACCGATGTTACATCTCCCATTTGGATTCCATGGCTTTCCATGTACTTAATACCATTTATTTTACTCAATACTAGCTTAAATGTTAACCTTGACTGAAACTATGATGTTGTGCCCAAATCCAGTTGGGAAAATGTTTACAATGTTGTTTAATCTGCTCAAAGAAGGGAAAATGTTTTGGGGTTTTTCAAGAATCCATGGCATATTGAGTTACCATAATGCACAACTACAAATTGTTTTGCGTCCCACCACTGTTCATGCTGTGGTTAGCACAAAAAGCGAGTTTGTTTGGTAATCATTCACACTATGCTGAGCCGCTTGTAGGTTCCCGGTCAGCCACAACAACAACAGTTTGGCAATATTTTCAGAGACATCGTGGGACTCTTCCAGGTTGGGATAAGTCTTTTTGCCTAATCATTTGCAGGTGAAGGCCAGGATAGGACCCTTACATGTGGGCCCCTCAGCCAGGCGTGCCCGTACAGAAGTCCTTGATGAGGGATTTCATTTCTCCTGGTCTATGCCAGGGAAACTGCTCTCTGTTTATACAGGCTGCCAACAAAATACACAGAGCTCCTCTGAGAGCTGATATTTAGCTCATGCACAACACTTTAGCTAAACAATATGGACTGCTTGTTTGCCTTGGGTAAGTTAAAAGGTGCTTTGGGCTAGAACATCTCGAATAAAGGGGTAAAAAATAACTTGACACATAATTTTGTTATTGAGCCATGTCGTGCCTTCTCTTCTTTGTTAGTAGTACATGTGTTGTTGATGTTACATGTTGCCGGAACTCCAGATTATTGTCTAAAATAGGATTAAACATAACAATTAACAATTTGTTGATGTATTTTTCATCTAAAAATGACAATGACAGATACAGAATATTCCCTCAAACGTGGCAGAATTTGTCAAAGTAAAAGAAGTTCAGCTGTAGGGGGGACGCAAACATTATCTAAAGATGTTGTCTCATGCAGTGAAGTGTCTATCACACCTCCAGCTGTCATTAAGGAACAGCTGGGTCACAGTTTGATGTGAGCTTCTAGCATTCTGATATGTCAAACTGGGCTTCTGACATCATACAGGAGATTCTGATGCTCCTGTGTCAGCTAGTCAAACTCTATGTTCCAAACACAATATATATAAATATTGACATTTCCTCTGACAATTATGGGGTCATTAACTCAAAACATGTTTTTGAACAAAGCAATTACTTTGACTGGAAAAGGCATCATCATTATTTTAAATACATGTGCGTCTGTTAGTGGGTTAGAATGAATGATAAATAGAGGAACAAAACAACCTTAACATATCCCAAACGTAAAAATGATTTGGATATAAAACAATAGGCTACTATATGAACATTTTAGGCTAAAATGTGACACCATGATCCAAACTGTCATTACTGCTAATAAATGTTTTGGATTGACCAATACTGTCATATTGTATCTCTACCTATTCTATTTATAAATTGTCCCTACTGTGTTATATTTGTGTGGATATTGCTACACTTCTATGCTAACATAGTTGGATATGAGTTATCAGTTGAACTCTGAATGAAGACTGGGCTCTGGTTTCAGACAGAGGGTGAAAAGAGGTGCTGTAGAACAGGCAGTATGAAAATAAAGCACTTTTTTCATATTAAAGCATGTAAACATGTCACAGTAGAGGCACAACGTACAAAAAAATTCAAAAAATAAATTAGTATTTGTTAGTTATGATCAAGTGGTGAAAATTATATAAATGCGTAACAGTTTTAAGATTTTGACATTGTTGTACTCTCTTTTTAAAGTGCGGCACAAGGGTTAGTCATGTTGTAATACATTTGAATGTGGTGCAACACATGTTGGATGTTGCATAAAGCTGTGCAATAAGAAGAAGGTAATTACATCCATTATCGTCTACTCAGTCTTCAGAGTTTAAGTCGGATCATCACACAAAAGGCCTGACATTACAATTCATTTCAGGCTGGTAGAAAGAGAGTCTTCCTCGACAGGGTAAACAAATAAAAAAGTCTGCTGTCTTGTTGAATTTAAATCTTTAATAACTCTCTTTCATTTATGTACACACAGCAGACACACATGGGCAAGCATTTTACATAATGGCAGTGAAGGCACGTCATAATGGAAAATCATCTGTTCGCTCTATTCTCAAATTGATTCCAAATGAACATGTCATTTAAAAAATTGGCTCCGTCTTGTCATTTTAAAAATGTCTCATTATTTTTGTCAATGAATAAGGACTGTTGGGATTGGATGTGACGGCCAAGGCAGTCCGCACTGATGCAATGAAAATAGAAAACGAGAAAGCGGCTTGTTTTAATTCAGTTTAAAAATAAGTAATTTTCCTCTGGGCGATAGTTTTCCCTTTTGTTCCTCCCATCACATTTTACTAAACCTAATTTGTACTGTACTAATCTGGAATCAGCAGCAGTGCGGTGTGTTAAACTCACCGCGCATACAATTAATTTTGTTTTTTCCCCAGTGCCAACGCTCTGTCAGATCATTACAGTATACTCACTTCCCTCACAAGCACTAGATGGCCCCAACACAGGCATCTTCCATTGGTTTATATTACAACAAATCAATTTAAAGCACAGCTCCTGCCAGCCCGTTTAACTGGAGATCTGACGCTTGTTGTCAACATCCATTATGCCAGTCTGGGTGCTAATTTCATTCGTTTTTGCAGACATTCTTTCAGTACAATGCTTAGGAGTTCTTCCATGACCTTGGAAGTCTGCAGAGGGATTTCTTTTGGTGCAATAAATGAATGCATATTATTAAAAGATATAAAAACAAGTTATTTTTTGTACTTTGAAGCTCCACGAGTACTTCAGAAATGTTGCATATTCTTCCACTGCGGGGGCCAACCTTCTGTATATTCAGCCTGTCTTTTACTTGAAGTGAAAAGCCTCCCCAGGGTTTAAAGGTCCGTCCATCCGTCTGTCTGCTAGAGCCTTCTTCCATCTGTTAAACTCCAAAGGCTGTGGAAAACCAGCCAAACTTTATTCCAAATCCTTGATGAGTCAAGTGTCAAAGTGCTCACGTTTTCAATGTTATGGTGCTTTAAACCTCTACTCCACTACATTATTGAAGCAAATATGGTACGTTTTACTCTCATCTATACAACATAATTAGTATATACTGTACCCGGAAATCTCCATCCTTCATAGAACGTAATTGTTTTGGTACTTTAAGAATATGTTGATGCTTTGACTCTTGTACTTTAGCTACATTTAGAATTCTAGACTTTTACTTGTAACTAAATAATTCTACAGGGTTGTATACTTACTTAATAAAAGTATTTCTTCCACAACTGCTACACTAAAATGTCTAATAGTTACACCTGTTGGGTTCATTTTTAAACTGGTTGATTACATTTTCTCCTAACTAGTTGCAGTCAATTGTGACCTTATAAGTAATGGCCAAAATGCCCTCTAATTCAACTAGTTGGTCATGTGGACCGTACTGTTAAGATAATTACCCTTCCTCCTACTTGTTAACTAATCAAGGCAAACACGCCAACTAGTTAGGGTCTATTTTGACCTATATAGTTCTAGTGATGTGAACAAATTCTATTAGTTGACATGTTTGATCGTTGTGGCACTTCACTGTTAATTTAACTAGTAAACATTTTAAGCCCCACTACTTAACAAGTCAACTTACAATCACACAAGTTATCAAATATTCATATTGGCTTTAACTAATTCAAGTAGTGAAGAATACTGATGTCCGATATCTACAATATGGAATAAATCCTGAAACGTCTTCCCATATAAAGCCAGCTATGTCGAGCATGTAATAGCACATGTAATTGTGCTATAAATTAAAATGTTCCTTCAAGGTGTAAGAAATTATTTTTTTCTTGCTTCTCTCAGAGTCCCGACAGAAAATGGCTTATCTTTGACGGCCCAGTGGATGCGGTGTGGATCGAGAACATGAACACGGTGCTCGATGACAACAAGAAGCTGTGTCTGATGAGCGGCGAGATCATTCAGATGTCACCGCAAATGAGCCTCATCTTTGAGCCCATGGACCTGGAGGTGGCGTCGCCTGCCACGGTGAGAAACACCTTTACTTTTGATCAAGGTTTGCATGACAGAGTATCATGCTTTTCCATTTTATAGTAGTGATGTTGTCCAATCTAAAGATATGGTGGAGGATGGATTACTTACTGTTCTCATTTAGAAACACAATTTTTGATTGTGTACTGCTGTTTTCTTGCTGTAATATTCTGCTGCAACGGTTATGGCCATGTTTTTCTTCTCACCCACATCATCTCATTATCTTTCCATTTACACAAAGGCTTTCATTTCCCGTTATGCCTGTCTTTATTACATCTACTCTCCAGTATTCACCTCAGTGGTCATGCCCTGTTGCTGTCTTTTTTATTTTTGTCACAAAAGGTACAATTGTACAAAGTATGTGTGGGTTTTATCTTTATATCCTCTGCTCAGTATTATCACATTTAATCTTTGCTTAATCTTCATTGGACCAGGCGTCAATTAAATGCGTGCAGCTAGTGCAGAACGCATCTGCACGTCTTCTCACTGGCCACAAAAAGCGTCACCACATCACCCCAATTCTGGCCTCACTGCACTGGCTTCCAATTCAGTTCCGAATTGATTTTAAACTCCTTTTATTTGTTTTTAAAGCACTAAATGGGCTGGNAATGGCAAATGGCAAAAATTCCTTCATATTCAAAGTCAATATCAAAAACAGTCGTAGATGGAACTGACTGTAGAGAGGATCCCTCTCCTGGTAAGAGCTCTGTTTTTGATATTGACTTTGAATATGAAGGAATTTTTGCCATTTGCCATTTGATTCCAAGTGCTCTTTCAATTGGCAGCTTTTCCCTGTCAAAGTCCAGATCCTTAGCCAGCCATAAACCTCAGGTTCTTTTTAATGTCCTCAACTCGATCATTAATCCCTGTGATGTTACTCCAATTGTGCCATCGACTACTCTCTATGATAAGTTTCTTACATTTTTTATTGAAAAAGTATCTGCGCTTAGGCTAGCCCACACTAGTGCTACCCCTGATCCTGCTCCCTCAGACAGCATTCCCTCTCGCCTTCTCAGAGATGTTTTCGAATCAGTTGGAACAATTATTTTATTACTTATAAATACCTCTCTTAGCTCAGGATGTGTCCCAGCTGCCTTCAAACATGCCGTGGTCAAGCCACTACTTAAAAAGAAAAATCTGGACCCTTCCATTCTCAAATTCAAATTTTAGGCCCATCTCCCAGCTACCTTTCTTATCTAAAGCCCTGGAGCGAGTAGTCTACGCCCAGCTGCAGTCTTTCTTAACCACGCATGCCATCCATGAAAAGTTTTCAGTCTGGCTTCAAACCCATGCACAGCACTGAAACAGCCCTTTTTAAGGAGTTTTTAATGATCTGGTGCTCCTAGCCCGCCGACTCAGGTAGCCCACTGGTCCTGGTGCTGTTAGACCTGGACAGCTGCCTTTTCGACACTGTGGACCATAGCATCCTGTTGTCACGGCTTGAACAGTCTGGGTGGCATCACAGGCTCTGCCTTTGCATGGTTCAAGGTCCTTACCTGAGACCGTCGAACGTGCCGCCCCCCGCGCTCGCAACACACGACATTCACAACACACACACACACAACACAACACCCACACACGACACACACACACCATAAGCCTCTCTCTCGCGGCACACGCAAACAAACGACACTTCAGCACCAGGCGACAAACACACAACACACACCGACACACGACAACACTCTCGTCTCTCTCTCCTCCTCAACACAGAACACACGACACTATTTCACACACATACACACTCCTTCTGCTCTCACACCACACCGATCACACACAGACACACACAGCACGACACACACACACACACACAACCACACATCACACACACAACAAACACAGCGACACACACACGCTACGCGGGTCGCTTCTCAGTAGGCGACGTTAGCGGATACCCTGCTCATCCTACTGCTAAAAGCAAGCCCTCTTAACCTGTGCGTATTCCCCACAGGCTCTAATTCTGGGCCCCCACTCCTATATATACACTACCATGTACATCACTAGCCCCTCAGGTATCTCAAATTCTCAACAAAACACACAAACATCCCCCTTCCGTAGCTAGGACGACAGATGTCACAGATTATCTAGCCTGCGTCCAAATATCACGAATGGATATCCAACATCCATTACAGAAAGTTGATGGAACAACCTGCTTGTCTCACGAGAGTTCAATTCGCTGGCATAGAGACCACCCAGAAACATTTTCCTCAAAGGCGAACGAAGAGTAAAAGACTGCAGGATATATACCTCTTTCTTTGGACCCCAAACCTCCAGCACAACACCCTCCCCAGGTTGAGATATTCCTGGGTGTGCGCCTGCGTGAAGCGAAAAAACGTAATCCATCCGTCCACCTCTGTCCACCCAAAACAAACCCTTGGCAGCAAGTGACCTCGGTCAATAGACCACATTTAAATCAGTCGTACTAAGGTCAGCAGCGTAGTCACACGCTGAACGTTTCTTCTTAAAATTACGGATACACCTATTGGCCAAGGATCCAAGATTCAGTTTTTATCCTTTTAACAACGACCTGAAAGCGCGTATTAACGCCCTTTGACTCTACTCAAGAGGTTGCACATACTAGACAAAACGCCTCTGCTACGCTGACGGGTACATGGACACCAGCGTTCAAAATTTAAACACCACTTAGACAACCCGCAAGCGGGGACTTTGTTTATACTAAAAAGACGAACAGCTCGATCCACTTCACCCAATTTGGCCCTTGACTGGCACTTTGGCTTCCAATTCTCAAGTATCCGACACAGAATTGATATTAAAACCTCGCCTTTTGTATATGTGTCTTGAAAAGCACATCAAACATGGCATGCGCTCAACAGGCACAACCACCGGGGCCTATAATAAGCTGAACTCCTCTCTAGCACTCACATTCCATTCTACTCTCGCTTGCACCCACTCATTACACAACTCGTTAG
>NW_011369947.1:27708085-27708706 GCF_000735185.1 Notothenia coriiceps | reverse complement strand
CATAGCATCCTGTTGTCACGGCTTGAACAGTCTGGTGGCATCACAGGCTCTGCCCTTGCATGGTTCAGGTCCTACCTGACAGACCGTAGCTTTTCAGTGCAGCTGGNACGAGCCTTGGACCTTCAATAGCGCTTTTAAATTCGATAAGCAGGTCAGCAGCGTAGTCAAAACCTGCTTTTTTAAAATACGACTATTGGCCAAGACCATTGGTCTTGGCCAATAGTCGTATTTTAAAAAAGCAGGTTTTGACTACGCTGCTGACCTGCTTATCGAATTTAAAAGCGCTATTGAAGGTCCAAGGCTCGTGACAGAGGGGAGGATATTATTTTTGAGGGTGCCCAGAATATCAACCGGAGAGGCTGGAGGTTGGGGTCCAAAAAAGATAACCTCAGTCTTGCTCTCGTTGAGGTTGAGGAAATTTGGGCTCAGCCAGGATTTGATCTCTGCTAAGCAGTCCATCAACTGCTGTAATGAGTTGACATTTGAATTGAGAGGCAGATAGATCTGTACACTGTCGGCGTAGCAGCGGAAGGGGATGTTGTGTTTTGTGAGAATTTAACCTAGGGGCAGTATGTACAGTAGGAAAAGGATGGGGCCCAGAATAGAGCCTTGGGGAACCCC
>NW_011369947.1:27703255-27708040 GCF_000735185.1 Notothenia coriiceps | reverse complement strand
ACTTTTATATTGTTTTATTTATTATTCTTTCACAAAGTTCCGCGTAAATGGCCAACTTTATATAATACGGTATCGAAGCAATATAAAAACCAGAAGAATTTTGTCGCCCTATTCGACAACTTGTCGACAACAGAAAACGGCCCGAGGCCACTAACCGTTTAGACCGACTAACGGAAGACTATACTAAATCGTACAAACCGCACACAATGGTTATCGTATGAGGCGTGGCGACAGATTGTTGCGGCTGTGTGGGCAGGAGCAGGCTAGGTGGTGAGGCGTGAGGTAGCAACAACGTCAGGTTGTCCCTTGGGCTTTACAAGGGTGTGTCGACTAAATTTTCTTCGTCGACCCAGAAGATCGAGGCACACCAAATAGCTTTTGAGCGGTTATGATTTGAAAAGAACAAGAACCATAAAACAAGCAAACCGACACAAAAGAAGAACAAGAAAGTAAACAATAACAAATTCCCGCCAACCCGTTTGTCGAAAATCCGTGTTATGGCGGGGAACTAATACCATGCAAGGGATAACCAATCCCCTCAGTTTCCCCTTTTATTGTGCTGCGTCGTCATCATACCATTAGTTAATGATTCACCCAAATAATGTGGTCTCTCTGAAGGTTTCCTCAATATTTCCTTTGTTTTGGAGGCGCAATGTGCCCCATTGTTTACCAGCTCGAGTTCTTTTCGACGTGTGTGTGTCGACATTCGACCAGATGTTGCCACCGATTAGGTGGACCCAGATTTCGATTATACCAAACGTGTCTATTGCGACCAGTTGTCATGATTAGTGGACCCAGATTCGATTGCGCAAAATTTGTCTAGTGTGTTTTCGACAAGTTGTCCACGATTAGTGGACCCCAGATTCGATTATTGTGGATGTGGTTTGCAATGTGTTATCTTTCCATGTTGTGAGAATGAACGTGACGGCGATCATAGACGCTAATGTCCCCCTCGATTGTCATTATTGTGTGTGTTTATTCATGGCGCTACGATCTCGGCAGACAGAGGGATGTGTCTTCGGAGGTCTTCTAGAGGCAAGGGTCGGAAACATGAGGAGGGGGGGCCCCCTTGGACACGGCCTTTCCCGCCCACTAACCTTACTGCAGGAGTAGGTTAGTGGATAGAAGCCCTACGTCGCCTTCCGCCCTGCAGCCTTCTTGACGCCGCGAGGCCACATGTGTGGTGTGTGTGGTGTGGTGTGTTGTCGTCCAAATGGTCGGAACTGCTTAGAAGTTGTTGTTGTTGCCTCCTCCGCCGAACATGTAATATATATCACATACCTATGATCGGGAACTTGGTTTTACAGCTTGATGAAACCTTTTTGTTTTTCAGCCATTATAGATAATATGGCCATCTGAGTGTGTGTGGTACTGTTTGTGGTTTGTTTTTAACTTTCAAATACAGCTAATTATTCAAAATGTTAGAGTTCCTTATTTGTATACTGAAACTTGCACTTCTGTTAAAAAATAAATTAAAAAAACCTGGAATAATGCATTTGGGACTTTTTTTAACTTTTTCTTCTTGTACCGAACCCGTACCGAACCGTGACCCCCCAACCAAGGTACTACCGAATCGTGAATTATGTGAACTGTTACACCCCTATTGTATGTGATAGGTTAAGTGGCGGGACAACTCTAAGCGAACCAACCAATCAACAGTCAGGCAGGCAGGCAATTTGTGAAAATTAAAGCACTTTTTGAACATTAAAACATGTGAACATGTCCTCAAAATACAAATATAAACCTAAAAATGACCATAATAGGGCCCCTTTAATGAATCAAATCAAATCAAAGTTTATTTATAAAGCACATTTAAAAGCGATTTTTGTCGGACCAAAGTGCTGTACATGTAATAAATACTACAATCACATAAAAACACATTATTACAATCACAATAAAAGACAATAAATTACAACAGATATATAAAAAACACAGGGAAAAGTCAGGAGTCGTGCTCCGCTCTGACTAGAAGGCCAGGGCGAAAATAGAAATATAGGAGAACGAGTCATAATAGTTATTAAAACGAATTATAAGTAACCTGTTCCATAAAATAGTTTATAATGAGAGATTAAATGTTGGTGTATGGTATGTAAAGATATTTGTGTGTTTATAGAGTTAAGATAGAGAAACAGGTAATATAATATGTTTCGAATAAAGGTTATCATAATTAAGGAATGAAATAAGAAAAATTTTAGAAAAAATGTTGGATTGAAGTAATGTTGTATATGTATAAGTTGAGGTGAAGAGGTAAAAGAATGAAGTAGAACACATGTTGAATATAGATGGTAAAAGAAGTAATAAATTAATGATTGTTTTATTGTATAATAAGTGAATTTATATATTGTTGTAAAATAAAAAAAAGTATGAAGTGTTTAAGATTATTGAAGATTGTTGTGATTATTAATGAAGTAGAATGAAAATATATCTAATTATGAGAATAGTATGATAAGAATTATAGTATAGAAAAAAAGAGAAAAGGAAAAAGAAGTGTGAAAAAATAAAATAAAAGTAAGAAAGTTTAGATATAAAATTAATAATTTTCAAAATGTATAGTTAAAAGAAAAATAAATAAGTTATAAGAAGAGTTGTATATTCGAGTTATGTTAGAGTTTAAATAGAAGAAGCTTAAAGTTGATTTTTTGTAAAGATTCGTAGAATTTCTGAGGAAAAATTAAAGAAGGTTGAACAAAAGAGGAATTAAGAGGAGAGTGAATTAAGTGTTTGTTAGAATGTGGTATGAACATATAGTGTAAGGAAGGTAGTAAGGAAATATGTTAGACATGGAATTAATGTTTATTTTTTAACGAAATGATTTCAATTGAAAAGAGACTTATATAAAAATTATTTAATGAAAGAAAATGTATATTTTCATTGGTGGGAAATTTTATTTGTAAATACAAAAATAAATATTATTATAATGTAATCTGGTGTAAGAATTTTCGTATTATGATGAATATTTTAAGGGGTGCCCGGCCACCCCCGCAAGTAATTTACGCACGTCGACACCGGTCTGCGTAGACTGCAGAAGAGTAGACCGGGGTTTTTCGCAGTGTGTAGTGGGCGGTTAAGACCGAGTGACGGACGAAGGTTAAAGTCAAAAGGCTTAAACTAAAATTGAAGGAAAATAAACAAAAATTTCGTGATTTACCCCGACCGGGCCGGATATATGCGACTTGAGAGGTAGCGATGTGGGGTCAAGGTCTCGAAATTCCAGGACGACTATGTCGACGACGACCCATATCACCGGGTTCTGTCCGAGTTTTAGGGCTCCCCGTGGCTCGGAAGCGTCGTCGACCGGGATCCGAGACCTTTTGAGACGGGGAGGTACCACTCCAGCCCGGGTCTGGGATCCCCCAAAAATAGATGAGAATTTCTGTGTNTCCAGAGAGGATGAGAGAGTAGAGAGGAGATCTTCTGCAGCAGAAGTTGGAACGAGTCAGAGGAAGGGAGGGCTGAGAGCACCGATGAGGCAAAGGTAGAGGGATCTACCTTTGCCTCATCGGTGCTCTCAGCCCTCCCTTCCTCTGACTCGTTCCAACTTCTGCTGCAGAAGATCTCCTCTCTACTCTCTCATCCTCTCTGGACTCTCTCTGTCCTCTCACATCTCTGCAGGCTCGTCAGTCCCCTCCTGCTCCCTGGCTAAATGACACACTGCGTGCTAATAGTACCATCCTTCAATCAAATCAAAGTTTATTTATAAAGCACATTTAAAAGCAATTTTTGGTCGGGCCAAAGTGCTGTACATGTAATAAATACTACAATCACATAAAAACACATTACTACAATCACAATAAAAGACAATAAATTACAACAGATATTTAAAAAACACAGGGAAAAGTCAGGAGTCGTGCTCCACTCTGACTAAAAGACCAGGGAGAAGAAGTGTGTTTTAAGCATAGATTGAAAAACCCCTAGGGTCTGGGCTGACCTCACATGGAGGGGCAGAGTGTTCCAGAGCCTAGGGCCAGCTGATGCGAAGGCTCGGTGCCCTTGGGTTTTGAGCCTGGTCTTGGGCACTACTAGCAGCAGCTCGTCAGCAGACCTTAAAGCTCTGGCTGGGGAGGCGTATGGCGCAGTGGATAGAGCCATGGTGTTGGGATCAGGGGGTCACAGGTTCAAACCCCACTGCAGTCAGCATGTCGTTGTGTCCCTGGGCAAGACACTTCACCCCAAATTGCTCCTGTCAGGATTGTCCACAGTATTGAGTGTGTAAGTCGCTTTGGATAAAAGCATCTAACGAGTAACATGTAATGTAATGTAATGTAGTGCTGGAGGAGTTCAGCTATATAGGCCGGAGCCAGCCCATTTAGTGCTTTCAAAACAAATAAAAGGAGTTTAAAATCAATTCTGAACCGAATTGGAAGCCAGTGCAGTGAGGTGAGAATTGGGGTGATGTGATCACGCTTTTTGTGGCTAGTGAGTAGACTTGCAGCTGCGTTCTGCACTAGCTGCAGGCGTTTCATTGACGACTGGTCCATACCCACGTACAGAGCGTTGCAGNGGTGTAATAAAACCACTTATAATTATTACCAATACTACTCTGGTCGTGTTATTTCCCCTTTGACTCCCCTAGCCCAATAGGGAACGTAACAATAATCAAGGGGGCGGTATTGGGCCTAAAAGCTGTTTGCCAACCGCCCTTAAACAACAAATGAAGAACAAGAAGAAAACACAGCCAAACGAACAAAATACAAGAACAAGAAAAGTTAGTATTGCGAGTTCAGATAACACACAGGAGCTAGAAGACCCAGCTGCTTCTTTTAAATCAGCTGTGTGGGAACATTT